>NW_017279311.1:281949-323954 GCF_001594065.2 Cyphomyrmex costatus | reverse complement strand
CCCCCCCCCCCCCCAAAAAAAAAAGAAACGTATACACACGCACAGTATAATGCGTTGCGTATAATTTTGTGAGAGAAAAAAACCACGATCTATTGTTTTGCCGAGGTGAGAGGGAAGACGGAAGCGGTGCCACTTTTCCGACAAATTATAATATGAGAAAGTATATACAACTTTTTTTTATTTCTCATTCGTACGATATGTCATTTTGATCCTAGGTTCTACCGAGCGGATATTGTATAATAAGATTGCCGCGCGCAATCATCGCGCAAGAGACGGTAACAGAAGGAAACGGTCTAATTGTGATTCGCATTACCCTCGCGACCGGTTCCGCCGCCTTCAATGAATAGATAATTCTTTTCAGCATTATAAACGGGTCCGTCTCGCGGCGTTTAGTATTTCGTTCTCGTCTTACTTCATCAACTTTATGCAATCGGACACTTCGAAGTTTCTTCTTTGCGGGGGGCCGCCATCACGTTCAGCGATTTGTATATTGAAAAAAAAGCATATAAACTTACATAAATAATGTGCGTAAAAATTACACAATTTATAGCGTAAATATATAGAATTGTATGTTTCTATATATAAATTAAGTACTTTTAATATGTTTCATATATTTTATGTACATACTTTTATAATATTGTATAACGTAGTGATAATCATATATATATTATATTTGCATTTTTATGTTCGTCAATAACGTAGTTCAAGAAAAATTACACGTAATTCATTGAGATACTTAAAAATTTCTATAAACCTTATTTGTATGTATAAATACATATCTTTAATAGTGGATCCTAAATCATCCACTATTAAACTCTGTAATTGTTGTAATTTTACATGTAACTCTTTAAAGCGCGTTTCGTCGGGCGGCGCGAAAAAAACTGGTCTCCGGGGGACTGTCACACCTCTTCCGAAATAATCGATTCAATCGTTCCGCGCGTCGCGCAATTATATCGAAAGCCTCAGGGACAAAGAGCAGCGAACTCCATGATCTTACTTAATCCTTCCCTCATGCATTATTCATCGGCCGTGTGCATTGAACCGACGGCGCGGCGGCAGTGCGTACGGCCGCCGCGTCGTTGCACTTGCTCGTGCATCGAGGTCGCTCGATGACGACGGAGACGGATGCGTCGAAATCGTCATAACTTTCCCCTCGTCGGGGCCCGGGAACGCTCTTCTTCGTAGGTATCGGCGGCGCCGAGGTATGCATATTAAGTCGAACGCGCGTCCGCATCTAGGAGTCACACCGACCTAGATCTTTTCACGGCGCCTCTTTGACAGAAAGTATTCTTCGCGGGCGTGTCACGCGCGCGCGTACGATAGCGTCCCTAAAAGTAAGAATATGACCAATCCTGTTCTATCTTTTTATATGTGGCTTTTGACAAAGAACCAATCAGATTATAACTAAGCATGTAAAAAAAATTGAAAGACGAATACGAAACGCCTTTTACAGTTGTGTAAGGCCCAGTTTCATAACTCATGATTAACTCTCTTAACGCGAGGTTCAATTTATTTTTTATCTCTTTCCAATTCTATAATTGGATATTTCACCAAATCATATAGGAACGCGTTATTTTTTTAAACACAATTATTTTATATAACGTAATTAATAAAATGTAACTTTAGATTGAATGAATTAATGACGAATTGATGACATTTGTATACCAAAATTGCACATCAAAATATTCGAAAGGGTCTCAGAGACCCTCACTTGCATCCGTATACCTATGAGCGAAGAAAAGTCCGCGAGGGTTGAGCCAGGGTCAAACTAGAACACTGGCCAGGCTCTTCTAGCGACACGAGCGTGCAAGGTGACGATGATGATCCAGTTTCCCATCGGAATGCTTGTCTGGTAACCATGAATTAAGCGCGACCGCGAATGCGCGAGATTACCGGCAATTATCCACGGCGGCGACTCGCGATGTATTTGATCGAGGTAATCCGTAAATTGCTGCGGTCGGAGTTTCTGGAACGTGGCGAACTTCCCTGTCCGTTTTGTCCGGCGCGTGTTGAAACGAGTGGTTTCGTAAACGAATCGCTTCGTAGCGTGTTGACTACGCCGTGAGATATCTCGTTACACGTATGCCGACTCACATCGGCGCAGCATGAATAAACGAAACTTATTTATTGCGTTCCCCGAGAAGACCAAAAAAAAAAAAAAAATGAAAATGACAAATTTGTTGGCGGAACAATTTGCTTACTCAGCGCTAAGAAGATTTTCATAAATTTTATGCCCTTTTATGCACGCGCTTAGTTTCTATTTTGTGTGTGTAATACTAGGAAAGTGCAATATTTTCTACCGGCACATTTCCTTAATCCTCCCCTAATCTTGATCTCTGTAATCTCTAATCCTCTATAATCTAGATTCTAGATCTCTTTTGGAACAAGCAAAATTTTACTCTCAAATTCCTATGAAATAAAGGAGTCTAGTTTTCCTTCGTAAATGTCTTGTACAATATTTACACTGTCAGATATTAAAGGAACAATCCAATCCCTCAAATTATAAATAAAATTTTGTTATTTTTAACTTCCACACACACATAGGTACATCAAAATATAAATCAATGCATTTCCGTGGTTAATTGCAAAGTAAACATCGCTTGTTAATATGTGTATTTCGTAAATAACTGTGTCAAATTTAATATACATTTCTTAACATAAATTATTTAATTTTATTGTTCAATTAAATCAACAATGTATCGAGTAGGAGCACAGTGGCACCTACAGGAATAATTAAAAATAACTTTTTAATTCCTCTCTCCATGTATGTCAAAATGTAAATTAAAGCGGGGAGCACAGACTTTTGCATAACGCATAGAGCATGTGCATAAGGAATTTCATTGGTCCATTTTCTTATGCATGAGTCAATGGACCAATCAAATTCTTTATGTATATGGTTTATGCGTTATGCAAAAGTCTGTGCTTCCCGCTTAATCCATGTCTGTGGTTAGCTTCAAAGTAAACAACGTCAATATATTAACGTATTCATTTTTAACAAAACATAATATAAACTAAATTTAAATTTAATTTAATATATATTCTTGAATTGTTTAAGTATAATTTCTTATAAATTGTTTAACTTGATTGTTTTAATTAAATCAATAACGTATTGAGAGGAGCAATAATAAAAAATAACTCAAATTGGGTATAAATTTAACATTATAAATTTAACATTACATTTGATAATGTAACAAAAATGTCGAAAAGTAATCTGGAAATTTTCCACATTTTTTGAAAGCTTAGAACAGTAAAAACTTAAACTGAACAAAAAAGATCCAAATTAGGTGGAATAAGAATATAATTGCAGACGAAGAATTAAGATACTCAAATAAATTCAACGAAGTCTCTGTAGCGCATCTAATTGTCTGATCATCTTGTAAAACTTATTTCATTACATGAACAAACGTACATGTTGAGAGGCCCGATGTACAGAAACGAGAGATATCGCATGCGATATCCCTCGCATTAGCCGAAGAAAGTACGAAAACATGGACGAAGGAGAAGCCTCGTCCTTTTCATTTTCTAACAGGGACCACACGTTTCACTTCGTCTCGCGACACGCTCTACGACTGCAGCCGTTCAATGCAATTAATATAGAGCGTTCGCGATCATTAAATTTCTACGGGGATAGCGCGGGACGTCACTAACGAAATCTTTCACTCTTTCTATACATGAAAGCTAGATCGTTCACTCCCACCCTCGCACGGCCACTTGCTCTCGACGATTTCGTCATTACGCGGCTACTCTCGATGCGTCACGACATCGAAAGTGTCCGCAGGTATGTATTTCGTTGTCGGGCATATCGTCATTTACTTTTACCCACGACGACAACGAGCGCTCGTCGACCCCGTTGGGACTTCTTATTTCTATGAAACACGCCTCGCGTGCCACATCCCGTCATCGCTAGAAAGCCAGTCAGCAAAGGCAACGTCATTATCAATGCCGGAATCATTCATCTGGACACCTCTCCACCTCTCCTCTACGAGCACGCTTCGAGAAAACCAGAAGTATAAACGTCGGATACTTTTAAGCAAGCAAGAAACTCGTCTTCCACTCACGCATATTAGATATCCAAGTGTACGAATGTATACGTGCACTGATACATATCGTCTACTTTCTCTTGAATGCTTTGTATATAGCTTGAAATTAGATTACATTATTTATTGAACAAATTTTCAGAACAACGCCGTTTAATCACTGAACACGTGATGGTCCCCGAATTTTTTTCCATATTGAAAATATTTACGAAAAAGAACAAAATCTATTTTCAGTCAAAGCCGATTTTGGCGATTGATAATGAAAATTTACGAATACGTACATTTTTCTATAAACTGTGCGCCGATTCAGTTTATCAGATTAGAAAGGTTATCAGAAACTAAAGATGGAAATGACAGCTAGAATTGATAAGATCCGCACGGAATAAGAAAAATCCAAGTTCGAATCCTAGTTGAGGTGATAAGTATTTGTCGCAATGAGTTCTTTGCGGTGTTTTAAGAGGCTCATTAAATAAACGATCAATGTAATTTGAAATGTTATTATTTCCAGTTTCAGTTTATAATGCGGTTCGAGTCCGACATAAAAAAATCAGCACGCAGTTTGTAAAACTGAAAAATATATTCGCAAATTTTCATATGGATATTATAAACCAATTTCGCTTTTCGACTGAAAATAATTAAATCCTTTCTCTTATTTAATATTTATTTTTATAATCAAAATTTTACTTATAATTGTTTATTTTGTCTTTGTTATATGTTTATTGTATGTCTCTATGGCTCAAAACAGCGGTTTCTCATAACAACGTCGAATAAATATTGACGTCGTAAATACATTTGTATTATTGCACATTTTCACGTAACCACAGGCACATTTGTTGAATAATAAAGCCAAGTGGGTAGTGAGGGTAATTAATCACGCTGTTCCAAATTGTAATTGTATCAGATATAACTGTCCGATTATTTTCCAGTCTGCGCGTACGTATTCCGCGTTTTGTATAATTCGTAATGACGATACGCGGTATTAAATTAATTTCACCGCTTGATAATAGCTGCCCTGCATAATTGCTATGAAAATGCTGTCATTGTCCGTAATCGATCGATATAATCTAGATCGGACAGAATTTAAATTAGAAAATGATATCAGAATCCTATTATCGCCTGACTAATGTATTGAATGAGCGCTTTAATTGTTCCTCAATTATATCGTAGGTACTAAGCACTGTTAAATTCACAATGTAAAAAGTTATACTTGAATTATTTTCAATCATCTTTATAAATCGCCGCTGCTCCTACTCGACATGCCATTAATTTAATTAAAACAATAGAAATAACAGTTTAATTTAAGAATATACAATTAAGATTCACTCAAATTTACAATTATTATTTACTAATTGTAAGTGTATACATTAATATAGACCTTGTTTATTTGGAAATAACCACAGAGATGGATCGATTTTTATAGAAGTTGAAGATAAATAAAATATTGTTTAACTCAAAGAGAAGGCTGCTCTTTTAGATAGGCAGTTTTTCATGAATTTTTTATACATTCATATCTATTTTTACGCGTGTTGTTAGAATAATAGTAATGATTACACTTGTAAGACAACGCGCGCGTTAAATCTCACAAATTCGCAATAACGCAGGCAGGTTGCATCTGTCGAATGATATTCGATAACGAGAGACTGAAAGCTAATTAAGATGATGGGCATGCAACAGATTATAAGTATCCTGCATGTGTTACTTGTTATCAGATCGTAAACGGATACGCGATTTTCCTTCCTACGATCGAGATTTCTCGCGTGACGTCCGCCACGCGTTCTCTTACATTTTTTGTTCTGTATAAATTTGTTATTATATTGCTGTTATTATTACTAATCCGGAAGTAGTCATCTGAGAGCGGAAAAGATTTTATATTCTAATGAGAAAATGTGAATTATTATAAAATTATTGTTTTCTGTCTTTTTGGACATATTTTTTTCATATTTTAGTTATTTTTTTCTTTTTTAATAACTATATATTCTTTATGAACCTTTCAATATGTAATTTTACAAAAATCTGCAATGAAAAAAAATGTTAATTAAATTCTTTATTTTTAAAAATATTATTATTATGAACTAATTAACGTACTTCTTTTGTTGATATTTCTCTGGTTTCTACTTATTACTCTTACAGAAAATTATGAGTAGATATGGATTTATTCACCATATCCTATAATGTTCTCAAATGCCAATAAATCAATAACATCCCAGCAAACAAACTGACATTATTTGTCGTCATTTTGATGTTAAATGATGACAAATAATATTAGCTTGTTTGATGAGATATGATGTTAATAAGTCAGTGTTTCTAATTAGAGTGTAAAAACTCCAGTTCGTTTAAATTAAAATTGAAGTACCTACTTTTAGGTTAAATAGCGTCTTATTAATAACTTAAAAAAAATCTTATTAATAACTAAATAATTCAATGGTCCTTCGATTTTCTCTAACATGCGTTACAATTAAATAAGTTAACATATTCTATAATCGATGTCAAGTAGAAAGGCGACATATGATATAATAATCTCGTTTGCATAAATTATATGCCTAACCGTGATATGCCGTTATCGATCTAACGTGTACACCGCAGAGGACCGGTCTATTTGATCAGGAAGTTCTCCCAAACTGTAACATCGCGTTTCGCGTACAACTCGCTTTAGCCATCAAGTTAAACAGCCGTTAGATTTTGATAACATAAATATGTTTCAATTTACACAGTCAGTAAATTGCAAGTCGTGCGTAAACACCGCGCACATGTAACGTTTATTAAAAACGTTTTATCGAGTTTCAGGAGGTTTCATTACATGAAACATGTTGCGTCGCAAAATATGAAACAAGTAAAAAAAAAAAAAGATGGAATTTAATATGACAAAAAAGAGTGCAATAAATATTTTTATTTTTTTATTCTGTCGGAAGTAATTAGCTTGGCAATCGTGATAGAAAGATATTTGAATCTAACATACACGGCGATACTCACTCAATCGTGCTATTATCGAATTCCTCATGCCGCTTGACATTTTCTTATGTACGTATATGTATTGCCTCCCCCTTTCACTTTTCTATAATAAGCGAGCTTTCCGAACGAGTAACATTAACATTAGGTTCTCGTTCACGTAGTATTTTGTCGCAACAAGACCCGCCGCGTTTGCATTACAGTGAAAGTGTATACTCCGTTCGAGAAGAAAACCACTCGAACTGCCACGAACTATACCTGCGATCCTCGGATAATTCATGACAGGCTTATCGTCGATGTAATCTGTTATTTGCTCGTTAACACATTCCCCATGTAATCCGATATTTGCGGCCGTGTGTATGAAACTCTCGCGCGTCATTGACGGAAATCTCCGTCATTTTTCTTACGCTCCATCCCGTGTCCTTATGTCATCGTTAATGAAAGGGAATTGCGCTTTACGTAATTCTTACGGAGGAATTGGAAAAAGCATATCGGCGAACAGAAATAGACTAATTGTGAGACTTATATATTATTACGTCGTTAAATATTCTCTCGCGTTATAAAATACCGTCATTATTTCCGTTCCTTCCAAGTAGAAGTCTTTACAAGTCCTACCTCGCTATTTTCCCGCGGAAATTTAGATGGCCTTTTGTATATGAGAGAGGGGTCCAATTTAAATCCCCGGAAATTTCTACGCTCCTCGGACTTAATTGCGAAGCTTACGAAATTTTCATCGTCGCTTTCAAGAGCGTTGAAGCGCGCGCCGTGGGGCTAAAGGCTTTATAATTACTTCGCCTTGCGAACCGTTAATCTTCCATCTGTATTGGCAAACGAGCGTGCAGGATACGTACATTCGGGACGTCGCCATGCGCGACGAGGTAGACCGTTATCGCAAATAAAACATCGAACGCTGCTCGTCATTGTTACGATGGAGATCCCGCGGCGGTTAGCCCATGTTCGAGTCTTGGGAAACGTGGTGTTTTCAGATGCGCGTTACGAAACGCACGCGTTTGCCGGGCCTAACGCGCGTCGCGTCGCGCGTCGTGCACGCGAACGTATCTCTATAGGGACACGACATTATATTCCGAGAGAAGAGACGAGGAGGTGACGGTTGCATGAAGAGTGTCTGGTCACGCAGTCGCTTTAGGCGAATTTCATCTCGTAAAAAAACAGCGGAACGCCACTCCGTCATTGCATGCGTCCAATTTATCTTTTCTCGTGTCATCATACTTAACCACCGGTCAGTTCACCTCTTCCGGAGAGGAGAGTCCGGAAGCGCGACGATTTTGCAAGAGCCTCTATCTCTGGCGACGTCAAGCTTATCTGACGTTAACGTTTGAATAAAATCTGCTTACCTCACCTCCGTAAGATCATTGTCAATATTGTGCATTCTGCACGAGATAAGAGACGAAATAAATCTGTCTAGGATACGATAAAATCGACGTATATGTATTTCATTTATAAAGTAATACCTATTCTCTCTCTCTCTCTCTCTCTCTCTCTCTCTTGAATGGTCCTCAAAGTTTTAAATTTCTATATAAATAACATAAATTGTTACCTCTGTGTTAAAAAAAAGAAAAAAATGATATTATTTTCATATTATTGTATTTTATTTTTTTAATATATATTTGATATTTTTATTTTTATTTGTTGTATTAATATATTGTAAACTAGAAATCTGTTTTATAAAAAAATGTTATTACCGCTCGATTTGGACCGTTTTTTCTGTATACTTTGCATTGCAAAAAAACGAGCAAAATCTAATCAAGAAAAAAGTACTAAAATACCCAAACCAAAAGACCAATAGATGTATTTAATTTATAAAATAATACTTTTTCCTAAATGGTAGTCAAAATGTTATAATCCTTGTATAAATAGAATAAATTGTCGCCTACATTAAACAAGAACAAAATAACAAGCCAAAAATTAACGAAAGGAAAGTAAAGTGGAAACAGTCTAATCTTTGCGGAATTTATACCGTTATAACATACTTATTTTTCCTATGCACTGAGTACTCCCACAGCTCGCGTTACTTTTCCGTTCTCATTACGGTCGTAGCCGCATGATATCTCTATTACCATGCAATTCGGTGCGATGCGCATCTTGAGTAAATTTTTTATTTTATTAAAAAAAAAAAAAAAAATACGTGTATAGAAAAACTGCGTTGTGTGTCATCGCCGATAATTGCCAGCGTTGTATCCATTCGGAACGGAATCGAGCGTGTATGAACGGCGCGAGCGAGCGACCACAGCTACGATCGGCGCAGATTAAAACGTAACTATTGTTACGAACTAACCGCACAATAGCGTCATATCCGCGCACATAACGCGGAAGGCTTTATCTCCTGGGGTTGGGGCGCGTTAAAACGGCCAACGCAAACCCGGTTTTACGGCAAAGTAATTGACAATTAATGCGTGGGCCCCCGCTTCCAGCGCTGAGCGCGAAGTGGAAAGCGAAAGGCCGCGCGAACCAGAGCGTGACCCCTTCGTGAGATCGGGTGCGTTATTCGCGGAAAAAAAAAAAAAGCGGCCTCTGAAATGGTATCGTGCACCGGTCCGCGCGCCACGCGCCTTTCCCGACCGGCCGTTTACCTTTATCTTACTTTTATCTCGCTGGCGCGAGCCATTTGCGCGGGCATTTGTCATTATCTCTTCGTGGTGTTTTGCGGTCTGGCTTTTTTTAAATCAACGCATTCATATATTGCGCGAATGTTTTATGTATGGGAGATTTGCGTGTCTGATAGAGAATCGGAAACATTGCGGAAATATTATTCTAATAAAAAATTTAAATAAGGTAAAATAAAATTTTTTTTTGCACAGGAAAGAAGATTAGAAATTAGACAATTTCAATAATTTTGATGGTGTTTGTTCTGAAAAAAAAAAAATATTTCTTTAAAAACAAACACACCATTAAAATTATCTAACTTTTAATTTTCTTCTTACGCACAAAAGATAAAAATGCTCTCGCTAAAATTATTCAGACTTTAATCCTTAATTGAAGTCAACTTTACGTTAGTCAAGTTATATACCAAGTTAAATACTATATAAAGTTTGATAACCCAGAATCTGGCTTGGGAAATAGTCGAACTAGAACTAGAGTTGAGTTTCTTTTCCTCCGCACCGGTAATTCCGAGGAAAAATGAAGGTAGGAAATCTCGTAAACGTCGTAACTTCGTCATTTACCAAGTACGTCTTCCGAAGTACGTGTGTTCCAAGTTAATACACTTTACGGTTAGTCTCACTTTGCCGGAGGACAGTATTAAATACGATTCACTTTGTGAAACGGCAGCCGTAGTAACCTATTGGGTAAATATCACAGGTTTCCCTGTCCCCTTGTTAAAGCGGCGCATAAAGCAAATTTCAATCCATTAATGCTAAAAGGCTGCACCAGTGCGTCTATCTTTCTGCCGATATAATGCACTTGCCGTTTGAGCTGCACAGAACAGGGTATTCGCAAGTCAGTGCATTCCGGGCACATAATTGGCGCATAGTGAAGTGAGGCGCATTTACCGAGCATGTGTGGTCGGTTAGATTGTTACGCTATAGTAACACCGTGAGAAGAAAATCGCATCGATAAAAATCGGCGAAGGCTCGTTCGTATTGATGTCAAGTTGTAGCGGTTCTCCTAGACAGAACGGAACTCCCGCTCCTTGAAATTGCGAAAGATCATAGAAAGTGCATTCCTGTCGTTTGGAAATCGATTTTACCTCTATCGTCAAGGTCGCCGGATGTAAGTAAGAAAAATCAGCATATAGATGTAAACTATAAAGAACTGGCTATCGATATCGACGCTTATTATCAGAATGAAGAAACTTTAAAGGAAAATTTCGTCATTATAAATTAATTCATTTAGTTCGATTTTTTTCAAAAATATGTTGACGTGCAGACAAACAGAATATTAAATTGAAGTGCTACGGCTCTGTAATAATATCTGTGTCTTGTAAAAATAGAATAATTTTATTTAACTGTTAGATAGGTATACATAAAAGATTAATAGTTATAAAAATTTAAACGTAAATCTATATTGTATATGTATATTTACGAATCTAACTTTGTATATATTGATTAAAATTTATTAAATCTCTCTCTCTCTCTCTCTCTCTCTCTCTTTCGTATACGCAGCGGGGAAAATGTACGCGGTCATAAAAAATTAAAAGTCATAGCTTTGCAAGTTTTCTCGCATTGCAATCAACTCGTAATCGGATTATGCAGAATGGCGAAAAATTCTTGAATAATTTCAACTCGAATAAATCACACATAACGAAGAAAAATTGGATATTCTCCCACTTCAACTATGTTTCACGTTAATGCACGGTCTATCGAATCATAACAACACACACCTGCCATTCATACATAGCTTGTCAAATCTTTCAAAAATAGAATATGTTATTGTCTCAGACATTTTCTTTCAGTTGAAAAATTCCTTCTGAATCTATAGCTCTTGATTTAATAACGCGAAATAGAATATTCCCTTCTATATCCCAGTCATAATAAATTGAATTTACGAAGCAATCGACAACGAAAAATGAGGGACTCAATCATATTCAAACTGCACATCGGTATATAGTGATTCAGCTCCATTCATCATACCAACCGTGGAATGCATCAACTCCTTCGGGAGGCTTAGAGACAGCGACATTTATAATTAATTCATTCGCAAACTGCCTTGAAATTTAAATGCAACCGGGCTCTATCGATTTCTTGTACCGCGGCTGCTTCTGACCGCGAAGGTGGCAGCACCAAGCGACACCAGCAAGCACAATAATCGAAGAATTGTTTTTATCTCCCACCTGTGACACCGTTTTCTAGATAAAAGAAGGACAGATAATGCAAGCGCTTCTGGCTATTTTTAAATAAGCAAATCGAAGAACTGCAGAACTTTATCTTTAAAATAGGAAAATAATGGAAATAAGTTGTCATGGACAGTGAACAGTAAGAAAAAAAAAAGAGATCTGAATATTAAGTACTTAAAAAAGTTTTTAATTAAAAAAACATGATAAAAAAGATTATATAGGAATATATACCAGCATTCGACTCCACAAATGATTTATCGTCACGTATAATAATTATACGAAATAAATATATCTATGCAAACAGCATCATATTTGGAAAATTATTAGAATATATGTATAAATACACGGAAAGGATAACTTTGCTGAAGTATTTAAAAATTTAACTAAGAGAGATATACATATCTGAAAACAGCATTGTTGAATCATCAAAATAATTATGTAGCCCAGCAAAAGATGACTTATCGAATTGATGTTGAATCGATTTCTACGTCAATTCGACGTCTAATTAATGCAGTCTATATTTCTTGCTGGGAGAAAACTCAGGCACAATTAATGGGGCAATGTTGCAAAAAAGTTTTGACATTCGACAATCA
The DNA here is from genome assembly GCF_001594065.2 of Cyphomyrmex costatus. NCBI lineage: Eukaryota > Metazoa > Arthropoda > Insecta > Hymenoptera > Formicidae > Cyphomyrmex > Cyphomyrmex costatus. The sequence goes on along the minus strand of NW_017279311.1, from coordinate 311,586 downwards.
GTTCGAGTACTCTACTAATTATTTTGATGATTCAACAATATCATTTTCAAATCTCTGGTTTCAGCTAAATTTTCGACGCTTCAACAAAACTATCCTTCCCGCGTGTAGAAATTCGTAATTACAAACTGTTTACGCCGTAATTAACTGTGTATGCGTAAAATCGAGAATCCAGGTGATTATTGAGCGCGAGATAGAAGAAATATCGTTCTCGTGCAATTTTCATACGGCGCGATCGTATCGCTGAACGTGAGTTTATAATTACACCGAAATCGATGGGGCAACGATGGCTTTGCGCCAGCCATTTGAACAGCCGCGGCGATGCTGCTCCAACTAGTTTCTAGAGTCTCGTTATCAACGCATCGGCTAAATGAAATTCAGATCGAAATTCTGTTCGCGTAAAAAGTGATACGTTTGCGCGACGCGCCTCATTAAATATCGCGCACTTTTATCTGTTCCCGTTTCAGATTCGCTTCCACGTGCAGCGGTAAGATGGGAGACACCTATATGCAGAGTCAGCGCGATTCGTGCGCACCCCCGATACTTAATGAATGAAGAGAAAGTGGCGCGCGTTTTTGCATTACAAATTTCCTGCCTAGCTTTTACTACTTTACATAACACGATTGTTCCTTCTTTTTATTATGCACAAAACACTAGTTACGAGGGTGCTCTTAGTGATGCCGTGCGTCACGTTACCGCTGAATGCAATTTTCAACATTCCCTTTGTTTATTTTCCTATTATACCCTCGTTATGTACGAAGATGATGCTTACGGAAGGTTTAATAGGCAATATCATAACTGTATTTAAATTTACGTTACAATTTCATAATCCGGCAGCCTCGGCCATTACGTCAAACACTTGCGGCAATAATGGGGCAGTTAACGATTTACTGTGTTACCCTCATGAATATTAACTTCTACTAACGATCCTGTAATATCCCAATATCCGCGCGCGAAATTCTATCGCGTCTTTTTCATGCACGTGCCAGACTATTATCGCGGCGAGCAGCATTAAGTCAGATTTAAATATCTGAATGATTCCAAAATTATTGGACTTCGCGCGTATTTCACACGTATTTTACACGAAAGTGGACGTTGTACAAAAGGTGTCTGCGTATCACGGCAAATGCTCGTAAAAAGAGAAATTCTCCCTCCTTCGTGAATTTCGCTATTACCGCGATTTAAAAATGAGAAAACAGCACGGAAACGATCCGAGAGATTATGATAGATTCACGACGCTTTCTATATCCTTCCTTTCTCTGCGCGATACGTTACACTTTTCTCGTGCTCATGTTTTAATAGTTAATTCGCCTTAATGCGAGATGAAGTATGAGCCGTCCTACTTATATCTCAGATGTTGATAAATGCCAGTTTTCGTGAAGCCAATTCTACATTCCGCAAAAAGTAGCATTTTAATGTCGTAAATAAAGACCTTCATCTTGAGTACCGGTTTTTTATTTTAAATGCAGAATTTTTTACTTTCACCAATGTAATGCATTATCTCACACATTTATTATTAATTAATTTATTATTAATATTTTAAGTAAGATCTAAAAGGTATATGTTAGATCGTAATAAATTTTTTCGTTACAGAATTCCTGTAAATGACCTCATGGTCTGCCACGATGTCGTCGATATTGCTACTGAATTGTAAGTACACCTTTGATAAATTAACAAATTCTTTTATTTAACATGTATTCAATTTTTTAAATATTTATATCATTTAAATTATATAGGTGTTTTGGCAGCATGGCTGTTTGTCACGATAGGGGCAATTACCGTATCCATAGATCGCGCTGACATTAGTAAAACCGTAAGTAATTTCCTATATTTTTCATTATACATCGTTATTTATTAATTATTAAATTAGTACTGCATTTTTATCTTTATTGCATAAGATACCTTACACTTTCTTTTACATTAACATTTAATGGCCCCAAGATTTAATACTAAACATCAGAAAGTTATGATAATAGCATTCTTTGAAATCCTTTGTAACGAAAAATTGCATTTGAGTTCATAAATGCGCGTAAAAAATAACCAACAGTATTTTTCTCGTGTAATTAATATTAAATATTTAAGTCATTCTAACATTATAGGTCTTCCTCGTTCTTTTCTTTCCGCTCCATCGCTAATTGTTCTATCAAATCTTTTTTTTCTTACCGACTTAACCAGTATTGTTTATTTTTATTCTCTTTACGTTATATTTATAGGTCACTATTCTATTTTATGGTCTGTCTATATTTTATTTTCTTTACCACTATTATTTTACGACCTAAATATTCATTTCCCTCTAATCATCTTGTTTTTAGTACGATTAGACGTCGCAGCTATAATTTTAGCAGTATCTTACCTTTACATTACACATCATTCTTATTCATGCTCCGAATCATCTGAACAATCATAAATCAACCTTGTATCTACGGAATAAGGTTATTAAAGTTAATATCTTATTGGCAATTTTATTACGTAACCAGTCACGTAGTCGAATCACGAAGTCTCTCCATTCCATTCATTGAAGTTTTATGCGATTTGACAATCGGAAGAGAAGATTCTCTGATTTACGCTTTGAAAGCGGAATAAGTTCGGAAACTGCAAGACAGTTCGCTCTTTCAATGTGATTGAGTAATCCTTTACGAGCGTCACAGCGTTCACGTCCATCATTCATCAGTAGTAAATTTTGATATTTTAGATTTGATTTTATATTAGAAACGTGTGTTAGTGGCATGCAAGTAAAATTTGTAATATATCGTCTCTGAACGAACGGACTTATGACAAGTAATTTGGAATAGCGTGCTCCTAAGGCTCTCGTATACTTATTTTCTGATTACACAGACCGCCATTTGCCGCTAACATGATGGCGGGGAATAAAAGTCTCACTTACGATTTTCTCGGACCTCCGTTGCGGTGAAACTGGAACAGGAACCATTCCATTAACCTCTCCAGGAAGTTCGAGTATCGCATTACTATTGTTGTCGTCGCTATGGCGTGAACGAAAGTTGTGTTTGATGCACCGTATAGGGAATGTACATGAAAAGCTTTATGACAAGACCGGTATAACAAGTTCCTCCATCGCGATATATCAGTCTAACATTCAAAAAAATTTCGTCAAATTATAAAATAAGTAAAATTTTAAAAAGTAAAGAAAAATTAATTAAATAACAATTTTTTTTTAATGATACGTTACCGCAAATACACACAGAGTTTCGTTGGATCATCAGAGTATGTAATTATGTAGAACGCACAAGATGATTGTTATAATGTCAAAATTCTTTCCAACCGCATTGTTCATTGCTTGAGCGTTCTACATAATTATTTTCGAGAGTCTAAAATTATTTTCAGATCTGTATTAACCTTTTCAAATTTTAGATAACAAAATCGTTCTTTCCATTATTCTAAAGTCAAAGAGATAATAAGATCAACATTTTTAAAAAATTCTTCCTTTTTATTAATTTAATTTCCTCAATAAAAATCCTTTCTATTACGATAATAGACGCTTGACAGATACGATATATGTATCTTTAAATTTCTATTCGAGAACTAAAGCTCAAGCTTTGATTCGCAGCCACCAACACGATCGTCGATGATCGCGAATGGATGGCGACCTCTGACCAATTCTTACGAGGAAACGATCGGCACCAACGTGTCGCCGTCGAGTCACCTGGAGAAGAACGTCCAGGTGCATCCTGTCCTGAGCAAGTTTCAAGAACACATGGCGACCTCGGAAAAAATGAAGCCGTTGCGCAAGGGTAAGCCGCCAGTTCACGAATACAGTCCTCCGAGTATACTCGGTAGTTTCACAGTGTTCGGACACGCGGCGACGAAAGCGCGTGGCGAAACCAACAAGACGCCGAGCAAACACGTGGCTACGGAGACCCGGGAATACACGTTCCTAATACCACCGCCCAAGGACGCGTACCGTTTCGAGGTCAACCAACACCGCAAGCCGGTCGTACGAGATAGTGGTAGCTACTTACCGAGACAGCCGCCGCAGGCAGCCTACCTCACGGCGCAGAATATCCATCAACAACCGCTGGATAGCGTACGCGCGGCGACCTATTTCATCAAGGGTTTCCCGAGCAATCACCCTTACGTTCCGCCGTTTGCCATGCCGCAGGCGCTGCAACCACCCCGTCAACCAGAGAAACAATTTGAGTCCTTAAAGGTCGCCAACAGCGCGAAGCCATACTTCCAGCCGCCTGGCGCAGAGATCCCGGGTGACTTCGGCAAGCAAAAGATCGGCAACAATGGCGACGTCTACAATAGATATCAAGCGCAATCTCATACACAGGTATTAAACCCGGCTAACACCGGCAACTTCTACAGTCAAGTGAATCATCCTTCGAATCATTATAAACCCTCCTACGAGCGAGATCCTGCCTTCCTGGTGCACGAGAGTCATGAGGTCAGCTACGTAACTCCCCCTGGCACATACAGTATGTACAGCTTCCGACCCTCTTTACCGTACGAAACTTTGCTGCCACCTTCGATCTATTCACCCTCGTCAACGCCACCGACCACCACCGCTGTTACGCGGAATCCCAGCAAATTCGACCAGACTAACGATGCGGCTCGGGAGCACAACTATAATAAACGACCAAATCAGAATTCGCGTAACAAGCAAGAAAAAGGACGAACCGAGTTACCTAATCCCAGAACTACGAGCTCTTATTATGTGCCAGAGCACCAAGGACTTTCGCCCCCTACGTGGCCGAAGAGCAAATACGAGTCTGACATCAATGAAGTTTTGCCGAAAGAGAATCCGCCGAGCAAGTTCAGTCAAGAGGTCGTAAACCAGAATCAGATTACTCAAGGCCCGAAGATCGTGTACCATAGACCGCAAAGCTCCTTCGATCCAGTTGAGGTTTACCCACCAACGTCGATACCGGATTACGAGACACCGGAGAGTATCTCTCTGAAGCATTTCAATGAGCAACAGTATCTGCTGCAGCAACAGTTGCTGCTGCGCGATCGACAAAGATTGGCGGAACAGGATCGTCAACAGAAACTGGAGATCGAACGGCAGCAGCAGGCGGAGCTGAAAAAACAGCAGGAAGAGCTTAATCAGCTTTCGCAACGGGAGAAGGAGGAGGAAGAGGCGGCTAGACTTGCCGCGGAGTCTGCGAAAAATCAGTCGCAGGAGATTGTAAAGATCTCAAGTGACATGCCGTACACGATTCAATTGGAACAATTCGAACCACAGGTCACTACAGATGGAAATATTCTGGTATCACAGCCTGGTATTTACAACATCGATCAGTTGAGACTTCAGCCTCAGGTAAATATCTCACTTTATAATTTTACTCTGCCACTTTAATTAAATGAAAAAATATTATAAAAATTTTTAGAAATTAAAAAAGAAGAAAATGAAATATTAAATCATAAAATTCTTTTAGCAGAAAAAAATCTCGCATTAATTATATAAAAAATTAATTTCCGGAATAAATTAAAAAGTTTTCACATAATATTATATTCACTAAATTTCTTTAGATTTTTTTAAAGTGAGACTGAAATTTCATTCTTCAGATAGACAATTCACTCTAAAAGTTTTATAGAGTAGCTTATAAAGTGGCGAACAAAAGCTGTCACAGACAAAGTTAAATAATAATGTATCAAAGATGCTCAGAGTACCTTCAATACATTATATATAGCTCAACAAAACTATCCATTATTAAGCCTTGTAATATCTTCTGTTTATCACATTATAAAGCTACGTTATACGTGAAAACTAACTCATTACATCAATTAATTAGTGCGGGATCTTTAACAAAATTTTATAATAAAATTAATATCCAATTCAATCAACTAATCCAATCAACAAATTATTGGCTTTTCTTCTACTTTTATATGGGATATCAGAAATGAGATTCTAAATTGTTTATTGTAGATATCTCAGATCCCGGAGAACCAAGTGAATCAGAATTATCAATATCAGCAGCATTATCAGAATGGGTATCAGGAGCAACAAGTCAATTATCGTGAGCCCCAAACCGAGACGCGGCCGTATCGTCCGCAGAAACCGTCACGTGATCCGCAACGCCGCAAAAAGCCAACGAGCATCACGCAGGAGCTCTCGCCGACGGAGCCGCCGAGCCAAGTGCCGGAAACCGCCATTCCCTTGACTCTATACGCGGAAGATGTGCCGATTCAGACGACGATAGCACCGGAGGTGCAAACGGTGCCGGTGGTGACGACGCAGAGATCCAGAACTCGTCGTCCAGTCGCGCCAGGTCGCCGAAGGAAGCCGGCGACGACCACGCCGGAGCCCCTCACGACGTCTTATCAGGAGGAAGACTTCCTCAAGTATAATAGCGAGGACGTGCAGCATAATCAGCACGACTCTGCGCGAAGAAGGCGAATAAAACCCACCCAGGCGAGTTACAATGAGGACGCGGATAAAAGAGGCAATGTCAGGAAACGACCTAGTCACCGTACGAAAGTGAGCCACGACGAGTCGTACGACACGCAGATCGTCACGGAGAATGCGCACACCTCCCTAAATTCTTACGGACAAACCACGGAACCCGCGCCCAGCTACGACGAGAACAATCAGTTCGCGACGAATCAGCCAAGCGTATCGTACGAGACGAGCCAGCCGATTAATCAGTACTACGACTACTCCTCGCAGCAAAATGAGGGATATCAACGCGAGGGACATCGCGACGGCAGCATCGTGCCGGAACAAGTGCCGGAGTACTTCACGGAGATTAGCCGTGGCAAGATCGAGGATTACAACGTCGATACTCGGCAGCAAAACGTGAACATCGTCACCAGCATACCGCTGGAGGAGCTCTACGTGAAGACCGACGGTAATTATTTCGATCGCGCGACCACAGATGCGACAATCGCGTCGACGACGACGACGTCGACGACAACGACCACTCCGTTACCGGTAACGCAAACTCCTCAAATCGCCACCTCGACATCGAGGTCTCACAAGATAGGTCGCCCGTTGAGATACGGCAACGCTACTAGACCACGTTTCAGCATCAAGGATTATAAGAGTCGCATGGATTACAAAAACAGACTGTCGCAAAGCTCTACGACGGAGATGGCGCCGACGCCATCCAACGAAGCTTTGACGCGCGGCCCTCACACCAGACAGAGAACGTCGAGCGCGAAGAATCAACAAGCACAGCTGACGGGCGACGCTGTCCGAGAAACCACCGGCAGGTACAAATATGTTTCCAGGGTAAACTATCGAACCACTACGTCATCCCCTACAGCTGCAAGGGATCACGAACGATACACGGACGAGAGCGCGTCTTCGACGACGGAAAAGAATGGCAGGTTCATACCGAAGAGACGGCCGATCAGTGGCAACGTCTACCGAAGTAGAATTGCCTCTACGACGACCAGTCCCTCACGATCTCAGATCAGTAGTGAAACGAATATCAGGCAGAGTTCGACGCGACCGGAGAACGTGTACTCGTCGTCGATACGCCGAAGGCCGATCATGAAGAACAGGCTGCAGAAGGAGAACAGCGCGGTCACGGATAGCAGACGACAGGAAGAATCTACGGAGATGTCTGCCGAGGAAACCAGTTTCTACTCGACTGCTTCGTCGACTAATCGCCTTGTTGGCAACGAGATCGTCAGCGAGAAGGGAGAAGCGGCGTCACACGACGACCATCCGGTGAAACTCGGTGTGCAAGAGAACAAAAACCAAGGAGAGACTGTTTCGCAGAATTTCGAGGAGACGAAAGCGGCGCCAACTGACGCGGCATCGGTCGAAGAGGATCGCGGACAGATTTCGAGCGACGTGACCGAGCAGACGAGTCGAGTTGATAATCCGGAAATCTTCACGACGGCCGGAAGCGAGAGCGACGCGGCGCGAGAGGGACAGCCGGAAGCTAAGGAGACTACAACGAAGTTCGACGTGCAAGCCAACGAAGAGGAACTTTTCGCCAAGGCGTCGCAGAGCGTGGCGGATCTGACGAGCTCCGCCTCCGCTCTGTACGACAAGCCGGGCATGTTCAAGGCGGTCTCACCGGAGAGCAGACTCGTCTCTGCGCAATTCAAGATCAACACGGACGAACCGACGTTACCTATCGAGGCTTTTTTCCAGGAGCTCTCGAAAAAGAACTGATGACTCGCGATAAATCTCCTCTGCCACGAGCAAACTGTCGTCGAATCTGTAGCGCGCGATCGACAATCCCGTGCTTTGAGAAGCAATGGGAGAAACCGTAGGGGGATTTGCGAGCTTCCTTCGAGAAGCGAAACATCCAGGATTTATCTTCGACAATACATGGTTACGTAGGAGGGTTTTCTTTAACCCTATAATCGGTATTCGCGGATTCAGGGTACTTTAAATTAATATATGTGTTTGCTTAAAGTTAGTAATTAGAGATTTTTTTTTCATTTTAGAGAGAGAAACAAATCAAAATCCGAATAATATAATTATGTAACTCAAAAGTATGTAAAGATGTGAAAACGTTTGTTATAAACAATTTCTGACGACGGAGAATTAAAGAAACTTAATTTAATTTAATGTACACTGTACTCAATTAAGAAAATTTCGGAACAAATACCGATTAGGGTTGAAAGAGAATCTAAAAATATTACGTCGGAAAAAAGTCTACAGATTTCTCGAGATGTTCTATTACTGGCCTTTACGCTAAACGTAGAAAGTTTCGAGAGACTGGAGGAACTTGTACCTTGTAATGCACCGTAGTTTTACATAATCCCTTCTAAATTATTGTCATCGCGTCGTCATTTCCGTCGTAGAAAATTAAAATACTCGGAACGCATCGTGCGTTTCTAACGTTATCATAATTTCAAACGTGCTTTCCTATATATATGTTAGAAGAGCAAAGAGATAACAATTATAGCGCAAAGATTCTGAGAAGAAGCGCTGCTGCTCGATAAAGCTCACAGTGGCGCTTTACAGCCGCGCTTTTTCTTGCGTTGAGAAAAACGCTCGACAGGATATAGCGTGTGTAGTATCTGTAAAAAAAGCAAATTACTCGACCTACTCGTGTCCTATAAAATCCTTCGTATACGTTCTCTTTATATCTTCACATTAGGTTACTCGAGAAGAAATACCAAAAGCAAATTTCGTGAATCAGGCACGATATAATCATTGGGAACGCCTTATTAGTGTAAGCATGCGAATCATCCTATATTGTGTATTTATTTAAGAGATCATTCCCTAAATCATTTCTCGTCATCGGAATAAAGAAATTATCGAATGCTACGAGATATTGTAAATATAAGCGCGTAGCGTAGAACTTTCAACACGTACTCTATTCTTACATTCTCGTTAGTAGTTAAATCCTGTAACTTTTTTAATGATAGTGCACGGTCGTTGCGTAGCGTTTTTATCATATATATTCTACTTGCGCATAACGATATTATCGTTAAGAGTTTGCAGAATCTAACTTCTGGGCGGAAACTTATCGGTTTCGAATTTTTTAGTTGAAAAAAATCGATATTTTTAAGATCATTAGAAGTTTTAGCAAGTTATTAAGCTATGAGTATAAGACAGTTTTTCAAATTTTGTAAAAATCTTGTATTTTTTAGGAATTAGAAATGAGCATTTCGAAAAAAAAAATTCACGTTTTGAATCTCATTACATGTAAAAGCAGAAACTTTTTATCAAGATTCATATTGCCTACTCCTGTGTTTATAAGCATTTTTGTATATCGATATATATTAATTTAATACTTTTATACTTAGTTAAAATTTAAGAAATACGCACTTGCAATTATTATATTTTTCTAAATAATATAACTTTATCGGTTAATTAATAAAAATCTGTTAATAAGAGTATTCATGTGCAGATCGAATTCTAAACAAAAATATATACCTGAAAATATATAGATATATACCATATAACGTAAACGCGTGCGCATTTAACGATATGTTCGATACGATCAATATGTTCATTGTTCTTACGTTATTTATATGTATTCACATATAATCGTTTTATATTGTAAATAAATACGTCGGATTAGATAAAATGCGCAGCTGGATGAATAATAAAACCACTAGAACTTACCTCAACCGACGATTGGAAATTAAGGGATACTTGAAACTACAAAGGGCCGAATGGCATTAATAAGACAACGTCGTTTGAAACATCGTAATCACCATATGATTTAATAATTCGTTTAATATTGTTCAATTCTATATTTAAGTTACGGCGAATAGTTACATATACGTATAGATAATCGTTAACAAGTAAAATACTATTTCGGAATATCTCCTTTACAACGTAAGAGCAAAGTCCTCTAAAGCAGCGATCGTTCCATGAAAGTTTTAAAGAGACAAGCTGAGATGGATTCGCAAAGATACCGATACTTTCATGAGCGATGGTAAGTATCTTGGCTGTAATGGATTTCGTATTGCATAGATTTTCGTTTCGTATCAGAATCAGAGTCCAACAACTTTGTCCAACCTTTCCAAGAGGAAAAGAATAGAAAACCTGTATTCTACAAAAAGCAATTGGACACTATGAGGAAACAATATTAATGTACAGTACTTACAATACCTTGTGATACACACGCGTTTCAAGGAGCGGAAAGGATTCAAAGTATTACGGAATAGGCCCTGTACCTAAAAACTGGCGTTCTAGGTACGATATCTCGTGTCGAGTGTGTTCTAGGATCGGTTAACGTACGCGAGACAGTATTTTACCCGTCTCGATACACTTATGAAACTTACTTTCTCGATGCTCTTTTCCTAGAATCGAATTACATCTCTCCGTTCGCCAAATACGTATACGGGCCTACGGGTATTACTCTTCGAACGTATCTAATTTAGAATTATGCACAGGTCATCTCATCTCACATTTATATATATGTACCAACTATACGCGTATTCACGTACTCACACGTACATGTATATATGTATGTATATGGCTACGGTATGTAATTTACGCTGGCTGAAGTTTTGTGTATATCGTAAAACTCCATATAATTGACAGTTAAAGTGTTTTACAGTAACTCGAGGTACATACAGTTCGCGTATATACAACAGTATCAAACTATAAGACGAAGGAGGCACACGCACACTAAAATATATATGTATAATATATATATATATGTAATATATTTACACTTTATCTGCAATTGTGAGCAAAATACATGGACGTCGCGGTTAATTATCGCACTCACATCGGTAATCGCATACCGAAGCTTGAAAACTCACACACTCGACGATACAACAAAAAAAAAAGACAACATCTGCAGCTGATAGAAAACAGCAAAAATTTCATATATTTATAGATTAATTGTTAAATAATTTATCTACCAACAAATAGTAGTCGGAGGTGCATTGCGAATATACACAAGCAACACTCGACTTAAAACAAAAAACAATTGAAAACAAAACAATTGAAGGACTAAGAGCCAGTTATGTAATAAAGAACGTTTAAAAAAATATAAAAATAACAATAATTAAAATGTTCCGACGCCAATCGGGTCATTTTCAATACAATAAATAAATACATTACTCGACTTAAAGATTTATTATCGATGAAAATGGAACGACTATTATTTTCAAACAACAATAGCAAAATGAATTAATAGCAAGATTAATGCTATTTAGAACAATATTATCGTTATCCGCTTAACGTTAATAGAAAATCATTCGTCATGATTTACATGTTTTATAAAGGATGACTGGGCTTTCGAATGCACGACGTGAATTGCCACGCCATACAACAGCATACTCAATGATTATTTTAACCAAAATACGTGCGTATAATTGTAAGCACAAAAAAAAAAACGCAAAAGTGCATCACTCATTTGGGAAAAGTTAGGATAATAATCGCTTTAGAAGTCCGTCGTATCGTCTCTGTGTCTTTGTCTTTGGGAAGAGCCATTAATATTCTAAGAAGCGGAGACAAAAGTGAACCAAGCCAACGTGTGAAACGTGGAACTTAAAAGGCACCTTTACGTGTGCTCGAAAGATTAATTATTACGACCAGGATAATGAGACTTTTATATGGGAGATGCAGGTGTAGGATAGTTATATATATATACATACATGTATTTTCGTCGAAGGAACGAATGCAGATTTTAATTATCTTTTTATCAGAAGACCATTTATATATCAGGCTAGTTTCGCAACATATATTGCCTTCGCCTGAAATTTTAATATCTTATTTTGTTTTCGCGGAGCATAGAAAAATGAAACGAAATGAATTGAGTTTCGTTGATTGGAGAATGTAAATTTTATTTTCATTTCAACATTTCATTTCAATAACTCGCTGCAGTATTCTGTACACAAACATTGCCGCGGAATATCGTTGTCCGAGCTGGCCGTATACAATTCGACATATCCATTATTATGTTTTCACGTATGTATGCCTTCCGAAACGGTTTTTATATTATTGGTTTTCAAATTAAACCGCTTAGAATTTATAGATCGCTGATAATACTCGAGGCATCGAGAATATTTAATTATACGATTGAATATTTTTAAAAAGAAGAATGACAGCGAGTGGCTTATCCAGCCTATTACATACGAAGGGCAAGCGAGCATATACAGACCGCACGATGCGCATCTTACATATATCAGCATTACAGAAAGAATTTAAAAACGAAATTCGGGCAGAATACGACTAGTCCTTTTATATAATATAATAATGCGTTCAGTCTAGTGACCTGAATACAACTTTTCTTCTAGTCGAGATGTCTACGCGATGCGTTAATACTGCAGTGTACACATCACGCATCGCTTCGTACGTTAGTAAAAATATAAAAAAGGTAGCGTCTCGTGAGAATAAAAATTGTAGTTTAAAATGTACTAGAAAAAGAAGTTGCAGTGCCTCGTATATATAAATACGGATATAATATATATGTATATGATTTATGGAAATATTTCGTACGTTTAATTCTTTTAGACAGTGGTACGTATATGTAGCTCAAGCTGATATCGATATTTTTTCTATCTATACGTCTATGAACGATTAACCGATCGGCCCGATCGATCGCCACACATTTCGTTTCCTCGAGTGCATTAATCATTGTTACATCGCGAGAAGATTTGCAAGTCATGACACTTGTAACTTACATATACAGCATACCGGTAATGCATTTCTCCGATTTTGAAGCGGAAAACCGGGAAAACGTAACATCGTCTCGCAAACTTAGACAAGATCATAATGGAATAATATATTATGTTATATATATATATATATATATATGTATGTATGTGCGTATATAAAATTGTGCATCATACAACGCGATAAAATATATATCCAATCTAATGTTAAATACAATTCAAGATATATGAGTTATCATATAAGTTTATCAATAATAATATATATAAACTAAGAGAATAATATTTTATTTCACATTTGAAATTTATAAAATTTTCATTTTTAACATTCATATTTTTATTTCATAAATTTAAAACACATAATACGCATTACGTATCTAACTTTCTTCTTTATAAATCTATAACATGCGTCATTTGAATTTGAACAATAAAGTTTTTAATCATTTAAATTTAAGAACGCGATTAAAATTATTCAATTTTTAATCAATAACTTTCTTGTCTTATCTATCTACCATTTTAAAGTTCGATAAATCTTCATAAAATGTCTTACTTCGCGTCTTCGGAACATTATATTCCTGTTCCATGTACTTTCTCTTCCCATTTTCTCTTCAACGTTCGCTAATTTTTATAAATATATTTAATCTAATAGAGTGCACATTAAAACGGATTTGTTATCTCGATGAATCGTCGCTATTCCGCGCGTCACGCTCCAATCGTAAATGAATTTTTACGAAAGTGATTAATAAGGAACGATCGATCGGCCGATTGGTTAACGCGATGCACTTATAACACTTTCAAGCGGGTCTCTCTAAGCTACGACCCTTTTTAGAATTTCCATGTGTGGCTTTGAGACGTTGGTCCACTTAGTTTAGTAAGTTATTATCACCTTTTATTAATGTAATGTCGCGCTCGCGAACGCACGCGAACGGGTGAAATCTAGAATAACATCGATCTCTCGCTACGATCGCAAATGGATGATATAGCCGGGAATCGAAAACCGATATTAATTTCGGGCTATGGTTTGTAATCCTTTCCCAGTTGAACGGCAAAACTTTTAATCGTATCACCACGAAATGCATAAATCACAAAATGGGGGAAGATATAACCCGATACATTAATCGCATTAGCTGGTATTTTTCGATTCGAAAGAGTTGCTCAGCACTGTTTACAATAATAAATCACAAGTATACAATGTGTGTGTGTGTGTGTGTGTGTGTGTGTGTGTGTGTGTGTGTGTGTGTGTGCGCGTGCACTCGAATATTTGATCTTAATACCTAAATCGGATATGATATCCGATTTGGATATATTTAATTATCCGAGAATTTGTAAAATGTGTTTGTCGATATTTCCGAATTCTTATATGTTTATTAACGTTTACACAAGTTATTATAACGAAACGTTTTTTCTTGTGAAAAGAACGTTTTATTTTAATAAAACGTTCATTACCATTTACGTTAAGTTACCATTACGTTCTCCAGTTTTATTACACAGTAATTCTCAAACGAAAGCGGGCGAAGTAAGAACGCCGATCTATCACGGAGAGGCATCGATTTTCCGATTCCCCGCAGATGGACACCAAAACGCGAGTCGTATTTTCTCAGCGGGTGTCGCTGTCGATAGCGTTCGTTGTTCCCGCTTGAAATGAATTCGTCGCACCTTAATTCGTGCCAGAAAATCGTCGGAAGTTCATTAATTACGCCTATCTGATTTTCAGGAGAACGACCTACGGAGTATAATCGGTCGGCTTCGTTCTCCTTACGTCGCTGCGGGTCCTCCCGTCCGAGCAACGCCTTTGTGCCGGGGCAGAGCACAGAACGTCATTAACGAACAGCAATTACTTTCCAAGAGATAATGACGCCACGACGCTCGCGCAACGCCGAGCGACGCTCGTTGTCCGTAAAAACGCGACGTGCGTCGCGCCCCGTGCGAATGTCGGCCGTTGAAATGGATATACCGGAGCGCAAACGCATCGCAAATATTAATCGTGTATCGAATATTTATGCTTTCCACGCGTTGAATTAATCCACCGCTTGCATTGATATATAGGTAATAAATCGCGATTGGAAGATGCGAAAATGGAAATGGCATTTAACCATTTTAGTATTTTAGCTCGGATTCGAAAAATATCGAATAAAACGGTAGAGAAATTAAAAAAAAAAAATAAATGGATTTAACAGATGATATTCCACATTTTAATAATTCGGAAAGAGCCAACTTTGTGTTCTATCCATAAAACATAAGTTTTTATGAAAGTTATTATATAGGTATAATAAAATGCGGTTTATTCACTGCATCAAAAATATCATACTAATACAATAGTCATTATACAAAACAGTTATTGCAAGAAATTTGTATTCTTTTTTCTAGATTTCAGTAAATAATTACAAGTTATAAAAAATTTATTTTAAATTACAGGGCATACTAGATACCCTCAATACTATCCAGACAAGATTAGGAATTATTTAGGTAAAAGACATATTTTCTATCATGAGAAAGTTTTCAGTTTGATTACCAGTTGCGGGAATTAAAATCGTAATACCACTTGGGTGTGCATTAAACAAGTGAGATGATGAATAATCTACGTAATGGAATGTAAATAATTAAAATGCAAACAAAGAGTGATAAAACAAATAACGTCCACCTACACAACTGCAAAGCTTGCATTATATATATACAATTGCGTATCAAACCCGATATGTCAAATGCTGGATGTATCGTGGAGGCAGCAGGCAGAGCGCGAGAGACAATATTTGCGTAAATAAAAAGCGTTATCGTCTTAACGTAGTGACGCAAGGCAAGACGCTATTCTCCTGTATCTCGTGCAACATTCTCTTAAAGTTCTAACTTCGTTTTGAAGGAAAGAAGGAGAGACAAGATTCGCGGCTTACCGCGCGATAATATCGCGTAGGATGCGATTGAGGAACGCAGCTTTTGGCACTCCCGACGGGGCGAAAAGTTCGCTGCTAGCATCTCTCACTGTCTGAGATGCTCGGTATTCCGGAACCTCTCACGTGGATTTACCTTCCTCCGCGCGAGCCTGACGTATTTCTAGATGTGGCCCAGTGTAGTTACCGAACTTGCTACGAGTCGGCTGCAAGTGAGGAGGAATGCATAGAACGGTTGTTCGAAGGGTGAAAAAATGTCTCTCTGGTATGTGTGACGCGTGTCTAGACGGCTCTACTCTGTAATGATATTTATATCCCTCATACTACTAGTGCCTATTTCATTGCCTATTCGACATTGGGAGAATCGAGAGTGTATCAAGTAGGCAATCATACGATTCCTTTGGGATTGGAGTTATAAAATTAAGAGTTTGTTTAAAATTCTACATAATGAAACAAATGAAATTATTCCAACGTACATTTCTGTAGCTAGACAGATAAGAGGTGACAATTTCAGAAACATTCTTCGTAAAGCAAAATATAATAAATTAAGAATTCGTTCAAAAAAATATAATCTCGTGTTCGACGCGCATACGTCATAAACTGTCTATAGAGCTATTTGAGCTAGCTGTGCATGGAACATTGTTCTAATCTTATCTCTTTCCGTACAACATTACGTACGAAATATGAACGAAATCGTTTGTTACGATATCCCATGCAAAAGCTATCTATAAAACGATCTTCGTACGCGAAGTGTAGGATGATAGTAAAGGATTCAGTTCGCATAGTAATTGTTCGCGTTTAATCGTAAAACTTACAAGAGCACGCAGAGCTTTTTTCCACTACGAACAATATATCTTTTATGCTTTAAAAATTCAAGCGTGTGCCGTTACAAAAATCGCGCGATATTTAACTCTTTCTGCGCTGCACTTGAACACACCGATGTGGATCAGCTGATAAATTTCGATGTACCCTCGCGTGAGAACAGTTTACGCACAAACACGAAACTGTTCCGTCCTACGTGAAATGCTAAAAGTTGCTAGATGTGGAACGTCACTAACATTTCTTGCTTTTTGATCCCAATTTGTCATATAGGCGTATTCTATACTTTCTCGGTTTAACTCATTCAACTGGAAAGTTTATTTACGTTATTTTATTCGAAAGCGTTGTAGACTAGCTTCCTCAAAAACTCTATCGAGATACAATTCTCCGGATAATATTCGAGTTTATCGGAAACGTTTGATAATAACCGGACTTATACTGCTCGCCAGATAAGCGGTTTATACATAGGTATATATAGTACATTCGTACTAACGCTTACGCATCTTGCGAAAAGGAAATCTTTAACCGTGCAAGCGGAATTCTATCAGAATTCTACCTGAGGCACGGGATACGCTTCGGGTAGAATTCTGATAGAATCTCATAAAGAATTTTTCTTTGCCTCGCGGCAAAGCGAACCGAGCGAGAACGTCCTCCAACGAGCGAGCGTATTCGACCTCCGCGATCGAAATACAAGATCCGAGATGCTTTCCCAAGTTAACGCTGATTGCACGAGTACTTTGCGGATAATTCTCGCCGACCTGATTCGCGGCAGCGAATTACGTATACATCGGCGAAAGCTCTCAGCTCGCGCTCGTCGTTTCGACAAATCGAAATTGGAAGCCGCGCCCTCGCGGAGAAACTTGCGCGCACGCAAAAAAGATCCGCTCGCTGAGAACGCGGGAGAAACTTCCGGTCCAGACAACTAACAACGACAAGTCCCCTCTGGACGAGGGATATATATATCTTTTCTATCTCTCACAAGGACCCCGCCGCCAAGCACGGCGATTTCTTTCGAGACAACGTTTTTGTCGCAATTACTACGTAACGATCGCGGCGAGCATCGTTCACCGTTGCTCGACTTAATCGGGAGACTCGCGAACGCGGTCGACTTGCATCCCGAGAGTTCCTGTTTGCCTTTATTATTCTTATCCAGCGCGCATTTGCTTCCCGGAAAGGAACGTTTTTGTCCGTCGTTGTGTGGTAGTCTAAGACGCACGATTTGCTTACTAGTTTGCCGTCCTCCTTTTCCAAAACCCCGCGATTCGGCTATCCTCAATTAATTTTTCCTTATGCAGAAATAATTTTTATGCCATCTGCAAATTTAAACTCCTCATTGTTAATGAAAATAAAGAACAGTTTTTAGAATAGAAATAAAAAAGTCTCTAAATTATTTGTTCAAATAATTCTAGAAATTCTTAATTTAATTTCTGTTACTGAATAATGTATTATAATTATCTTATCTGATGGTATTTTACAAGATTGAGCTACCGTATTTATAGAATATTATGGATCTCACAGAGATTTGTAAAGAAATAAAATGAAAGGAAAATTTACAATCGGACTGCATAAAAATTGGATCGCGTTTTACAACGATTGATAAACATTACAAGTCTCCCCTCAGCATTGTGCTACACTAATCGAACTGCGATTCGAATCTCAGCTCGACTGTGGTTGTCAGTCTTCGTGTAGCTATTATTTCCTTTTGTGTACAGAGTTTGAAAGCATTGCAACTGGGCGAGCGAGCGTCGCAGACAGTCGCCCGCCATCGCTTGACAATCGAAAGATCTCAATCGTGATGCGACCTACATCTCTACAGAAATTTTACTTCGCTTATTAAGCTTTCTTCCCCGCTTCTGTTCGTGTTAAATTTATGGGAGAGGTGAGAGAAAGGAGAAATCTAATTGTAAGATAAATATGCGCGTAATTCGATTACGTTCGGATAATAAATTTATAATAATCACCACAAGCATCAGGAAATTGCTCCCTTGTCAATAAATCAACCGAGTTATGTAGACAGTAATCGAGCCCAGCAATTTGTATCCCCGATTCATCATACCTTCCTCCTGTATATCCCGCATAGCTCGCAAGCAAATTCGACGTGAGTCACAAGATAATAATTTAATGAAGATCAACAGTATTGCTCAAAAGTTTTAACAAATGGTAAAATTTGTAGAATAAACAGATAAAAAAATAGAAAAATTATGTTCACATTTTATTTTAGAGATATTTGTAAAATTAATATTTCTAAAAAATAAAATATAATATTCCAACTCTCATCAGAATTTACGTCACAATAAACTAACACTAGCACACGAAGTTTATTAATCGAATAATTTATTCGAATAATTATTAATCGATTAATCGAAGTTTATTCAACCACTAGCACACGTTTTTGTAGATTGTGCTTGTGTTCCTTCCACTCTTCTTTATACATTGATGATCGTAGAATAGGATATTATATTTGCTCACAATTTTTAACTTTGACTAAATATTTACTCACTAGAGTTTGTTTTAAATTTTCTTACATTTTCTTCATTTCTTTACGGAAATTAAATTAAAGATGTAATATATGTCAACATTTCTTTAGTTCAAATATAAAAAAGAACACTCAATAAATGAATGTATTGGCAAGCAACTGATTTATGTTTGTTTAAACAGTATTTAATGAAACTGTTGAATGGTACTGTATATTATTACGAGATAGTGTTTATTATACAAAATCCTATTATTACTTCTTAAATTTTTTTTGCATCGCTCGATTTATAGATTTCCAAATTATTTATCAAACTTAAATTTCACTTTGAATTAATAAATATTTTTCTTTCAAATTTCTATTTGAGTACCTAGATTTTATGAATGTATTTTTTTAGAATGTATATTTTATCTCGTTTCCACAATAAGTAGTTGAAACAACAAGACCAAATTTGCAAGTGTATGGGATTTATAACGTTTTCGTTTTGCAAGATTCAAATAAAACACTTTTGCTACGAACTAAACTCCAGAGGTGCAAAAAGACAACAAAAATTTATTTTTCGTGTATAATTTAATTAAACTTTGCTTCAAGCTGAAACTTAATAACTTACTGATGTTTAATTAAAATAAAAGCTTGTGGAGTAAATAATATTAATGTAATAAAAATAAATACATAATATAAATAAATTTGAACATCCTCCAACGCGCAAACTAAAACTAAAAATCTATGTATTATGTATTTTTATTGCTACAATTTATTCGCTTGCAAATGTGGCATACTAATATAGTTACATGTTACTTTTACGAATGATCGCCTCACGTATATATTCAAATCAGATCATTTCCACGTGTCAAAGATGCTCAACGAGCTGCTGTTCGAAGCCCGCTACCTTTCCCGAAGGGTAGGCAAAATGTATATTTATACCCTAACGGAAACTAATGGGGCTTCGTTTCAAACGGAGAGGATTACGAATGTCAGACGGAATGAGCGATCGCACGTCCGCTTCGAGGAGGATTCCTAGACCTGGCTATCTGGTTGAGACATCAGGGATCGCGGCGTAGTTCACGCGGAACGCGCATTGTCCAAGCGTGTTCGGCGAGCGTACGTGCGAGTACACGAGGGACTGAGTATGCGACGTTACCACTGTCCGCAGTGATTTACGAAGCTCGCGGGCTCGCGCCAGCAAACCCACGCGTTACGTTCTCGCCCTCGAGCGGATACGTGCGCACGGATACGGCGACGATCGTATCCGGGGACGTCCGGTTTGCGCAGGCCACACCAACCTCTATAATTCATGTCGCCTGCTGGAAACGCCACTGGGATCTTCATCGGCGGAAGAGCCCCAGTGGCAGGTCTTGATTGTTAGCTCTTTCGGGTACCGCCGGGATATTCCGCGCTGCACGTTCGATGATTCTTGCTGAACAAGCAAATCGAAAATGTCAAACTCGAATGAAAATATATTATGTAATAAGACCGTAATACACACATTTTCTGTTACGTATATAGATTTAAGAAACATTTTAGATTTTTGAGAGAGATTGGGATTTCTCAAATGAAAAAACGTAATTCGTAATTTGTTGTAAGAGTTTTCAGAACTAACGATAAATTATATTGTAAATATTTCTATATTACGGCAAGACAAAGAATTTTGAATAAAATTAACGAGCGACTTGAAAATATAAAATAATCATGAAATACAATATCAAATAAAAATATATTCTATTATATATATATTTGATATAAAGATTTAAATGGATTTTTAAAGTCAAGATATTGACTTTCTATAAAACAAATGGCTAACAATTCAAATAATGTGAATTTGTTATAAAAGATCACAAAGCTGAGCTTATACTTATACATCACAATAAGCCAGAGGGAATTTTGAATAAAATCAGCGAACGAATTGTGAAAATATCAAATTAAAAATATATCCTATTATATATGCAGATTTAAAAGTATTATTTAAAATAAGATATTGATCTTTCTGTAAAAATGAGAACAGATAATATAATTTGTTATAAGAGAATACAAAGGTATATTGCGCTTTGTTCGTTAAAGTAAATAATTCTGAATAAAATAGATAAAGATAAAGGAAATCAATAAAATAAATAAAGGAATAATGGATTTCTTTATAAAAAAAAAGAATTGTATTGTATTATCATCATGTTTTTATATTTATGTATTTGTTTCTAATATTATATTTCAACGTCAAAGACAAATGCACGTTGCACGTCTCTCTTTGGAGAATTAATGCGACTGTCATTTTAATGGAATTTCTGTTTGGAACGTAATTTTTGCCCTTTGAGATCATCAGTCGCCTGTCTGAGCGCATGAAAATTCAATTAATCGATCAACCATGCGTATGTACGCGCCCGCGGGCTCTCGAGCGACAGATAAAATAAACGCGGCATGGAGGAAGCTGTGGAGAGGTTTCCGGGTTAATTAGTCTGTCAATGCGGCCCGCTCGCTCTGCACGGGACAATATGTGGGAAAAAA
This sequence comes from Cyphomyrmex costatus, assembly GCF_001594065.2. Taxonomy (NCBI): domain Eukaryota; kingdom Metazoa; phylum Arthropoda; class Insecta; order Hymenoptera; family Formicidae; genus Cyphomyrmex; species Cyphomyrmex costatus. The sequence goes on along the minus strand of NW_017279311.1, from coordinate 289,908 downwards.
AGGGGGAAAAAAAAAAGAACGGGGACGGTTGATTCGACAGCAATCTCGTCCCTTTCGAATGGCGTGATATATCGTGCTGTCTGATACTGTCGTGCACCACGCATCTAGATATCTGCATCTTGTTCGTTGTTTCGCGTTTACGTCACGCGCATACATCCACAAACGCCCGAGTGCATCAAATCTACGTGACACCGTGGAATTTTTTTCAATTTTTCAGTCGGACCGAAAGCGCGATATTAGCATCTCGCGATTCGCCGCAGGTTGAAAAAGAACTTTCGCGGTATTTAATCACTTTACTTTCTGGCGCCGACTACATCAAATTATCGGCGTTTTTAAAAATAATTTGCCTAATTGTAAACTTACATGTGAATTTCTGTCAACTTGAAATATTGAATTTCCTCAAAAGCTCTACCATTTCATGTTGGCGTTGCGTCAAATAAAAGTAACGTTAAATAATTAATTATAAATGTTTGTAATTATTTCTTGATAGTACGGCGTATAGATAAAAAAAGAACTAGTTAAGATATGACGTTTATAATTAATTGAAAATAGAAATCAAATACTTGCGAGTACTTAGTTAGATTGGTATCTATTTAAATGAAGAAACTTCACGAAGTGTGCCTCTCTTATTTTAATTGTAGATTTGTAAAGTTAATGTCCGTTTCCACCAATGTAGATTAACTTTAATCTCGATTCAACTTACTCTTCATCTTTTTTTAATTCTTGTAAGAATACAAAAAGATGAAAATTAAATTAAATCGTGGTTAAAGTTAATACATATTGATAGATCAAAGTTAAATAATTTATACTAGTAGAAACAAGCGCATCGATTTTTTTTTATTATTTATGTAAATCCAAACCCACAATTATCTAATATTTATACTGTAAAGATTTGGATTCTGAAGTGAGCCGAATAGAGATATTCACGCCTGAAACTATCGCTTGCGTTTTTAACTTTTCCCACTAACTGGATTTCATCGCTATATTGACTAATAAAATCATGCGGTAGAAACACGATCATACGGATCTTGCAAACAAGATTCGTCTCTCTACACAAACACGGCATTTTCCCAAATATATATTATTGCCGCTGCAATAATTCCATTGAGAACTAATCAAATGGTACGGAGCTTTCAATATATGAAAGCGTTTATCAGATATATTAAATTTAATTAATTTAAGTTAATTTATTAAAGTTGAAAAAATGAATTTCTAAGATATAATAGTATCGTTTTCAAGAATTATTTATTAAATAAAAATCATGACACTAATTATAGAAACAAATATGAATAGAAAAAAATAAATGGAATAATGAATAGAACTATTGTGAATAAAAAAAGTCTCAACAAATGATTGATAATAAAATGGGATGAAAAGTTAAATTAAAAATCTACTGAGATAATAAAGGGACAATGGAATTCATTATTAAAAATGTACGGAGTTCTGGAACTAAAGCGTGGGTCGCAAGAATGCCTTCGTGTTAATATTGAACAGAAGCTGTCAACTGAACATCGTCAACTGTATTTCGTTTACTAGCTTTCATTAATGCAGTGGTATAGCTCGTGCAAACAATTCTACTATGTCTACCGCACAATGTGCACTGTAAGGTGTGCTGTAAAGTAAAACCAATACGGTCTCGACACACATTCTCAGTTAATAGCACCAAGGCATCCCTGACGTCGTTAAGTCAATACTCGATCTTACGGCTCTATATGGTGGTAATTAACAACTTGTATAGTTCAGTTAAGTGTATAACCGATACACACCTAAGATATGTTAGTCGCTCCTGTAACGAAGTAATTAATATCCGATGACGTAAATAAATTCTAGACTTGATGAGATATTCGAATAACTGTATATTATATTAGATAAACTATAATTGCATAAAGAATTCAATATTACAAATAACGATTACGATTTACGTATCTAAAGTAACACACGTTTAGCAATCCAAGTCCGACATACAAAATTTTCATTTCAAATTGCTAGATCATGTCAAATTTACACAAAGTGTATCAATACACAATTATCGCTGCACTTCCGATTGCGCTTTCGGTGTACATACAATTATCGTTGCATTTTCAATTGAAAACAATAAAGTTCGAGTACTAAATTATACGACAATCCATCAAATTTCACCGATGACGATGAACAAAGAAGAGAAAAGCAGTCTTTTAATGATGCCAAATGCTAGATAATAAAATAAGGGATGAAGCGATTAATGACTGATGAGAAATTGATGACCAAATTAATACAGAACGATGTCGAAATTTGAGAGGATGGCGGACAGGAACTCGCTTAGGGTTCAACGAGAGTTAACTACGGATCAGAACCATTCCCGACGGGTTTCACGTCGACATCATAAACATGATGATTAAGACATGTGGGCGAGTCGTTATTCACGCCACGGTCTGCATGTACTGAGAATCGGCGAACGCGCCGCTCGTTTCGATGCAATGTGCTTTAATGATGTTACGGACTCTCGACGAGGATGAGCGAGGGGGATGACCACGGCTTGTTGACCCATTTTGGACTTTGTGCACGGCCCGCAACTTCGTTGCGGCCACCGGCGTGTTGCCGTCCGATGCAGTAACTTCGCGTATTATCGCAATAAGAACTTCGTTGGTTTCTGTCGTTCCCGCAATCCGTCCGTTCCGTCCGCGCATACAAACCTGCGAAGCCCGATCGGATTTCACAACCGGACGTCCGTACGGACGGAGAAGATGGCGGTCCTAAGCTTTAGCTTCACCTTAAAATTGGAAAACGTAATTCCACCGGTCGTAAAGGCGATTTAACTCGAAAATTCGACGTGAGAGCCACAAGCCCGCTGATGAAATGAGGACGAATTTTCGGAGTCGCGTTTGGGAGTTTAAGCAATCGGCGAAATTTCCTGATCGTAAAAGAAGCAAAAGATGAACTGAGAACGTTGATTTCATTCGTATATTACGACAAATGACGCTTGTATTAATAAAAGAATGAATTCAAGATGTTTTACTTCGTAGATCTCTCCCCTTTGACATCTATTATCGGACAGATCTCCCTTAATACCGCACTTTGCTTCAAGCGAAATCAATTATCTCCAAGTCTGAGAGCTTGTCACTGGATTGCATAACAAGCGATAATAGCTTCTGTATTGATATTCATTGCGAGTACTCCGGACTCCGTAATGATACGCTGGACGCGCAATTAATGCCTGATTAATTAGGTATTAATTAAATTAACGGTTAATTATATATAATAGAACGTACAATAGCTATAATAGAATCATCTGCGTTCTCTTTAAATTTGAATCAGCACTGACAATCAGTCCTAAGTATGCCACTGATAATCAGTGAATGAAATGTGAAATTTCTAACCTAGCTAACTTCGCTTTAAATGAATTCAATGTATATGGTATTGGAATATTAAAATTGACAATTATACAATGTTCAAATTTTCTTTTTTTTTTTTTAAGTTAAAATTCACTGATTCAAATTTAGAGAGTTTGAATCAAAACATGCTACATGAGCACATATCTGATTGTGTTAAAAAAAAATCTCTTCCATCGTTTATTTTAGAACGACGCAAAAAAACCTGACTTACAATTGCAGAGTCAGTGTTAGAGATCATTTCGATTAAATACAATGAGTTCCACCATCATCTGCCTCGTATGAAATATATCGGCATCGTATCTTTTCGATAATTTAATCCAATACGCCAATTTTCAATTGTCATCGTGAACATGACAAGCAATTACACTTGCGACTTTAAGAATCGATATGTAATACGGAGCGAAAAACTTCACAATTCGTTTAATTTCATTTTCTTCTTTAATTTCATTTTTTATCTCTTTCCGCGCTCAAGAACCGACCCTGCTCGAAAGCTCGTCTCTTGTGAAATAGGAACTTGCGAAGGAGGTTGATCTCGCAGATGTCGTCGATCAAACAATACCTCTTCGATGAGGAAGATCCCGCGTGTGTGATGCTCATACGCGCAATAGCGTGTCATTGTCGTTGATGTCGAGCAACGGTCGATGATTGCCGCTGACGTTGCCGGATGCGTTACCATGATGATCCGAGTAACGGCCGAGGTCCTGAAGAATTCTGTATGAGGGGCGTAGTAGTTGTTATCGCCTGGAGGCACGGAAGTCAGCACTAGGCTATGCGAGAGTGACCACGCCTTCAGGTTCCGGCGACCAACAGTTGTCAGATAGCCAGCAGCCGATCACTACGGTGAAGAAGCCGATCAAGAGAGCCACGATGATGTAAATCTCCGCCTGTCCCAGCGAATCTGTTCAACACACGCGTGACGTGCTCGTGAAACGCACTCGATACTTGCTTGAAACGTGCGTGAGGTCAAGGGGTAATTAAGCTTCGCTTAATAGCTTCAAGGCTGAAAGGTCGCATGCATTATCATGGGAGGATCATCAGTGCATACGTTAGGTGCTAATACACATGCTTGTTGCTTCATCCCCTTCAGGTATAATTTGTTATCTCGAGTGCGCATATACGGTACAATTGAATTAATTGCATCAGACGTTATACAGCGTTTGGGGAAATGTACAACGGAGTTTGTGAAATCAAAGCAAAATCAAATACAGCGGAATAGCATAGCTACATGGAAGAAATTACAGTTCGAAAATAAAAATAAAAGCTGAAAATCGCCTTTAGGTTCAATATGTTTTTCGCTTGTTTTTCATTAATCCAAGAGAAATTTAGTTATTTTACAATATCAATTTTTATAGGACCGCTAAATTTCAGACCGAATGAGACGATGCTACAGCGGTCTAAGCTAACGGATCACGGGTGCTTCTAAATAACTGTGTGTGAATTTATATACTATACGAATGTAATTCTTCGATTGCGCATTGAAATATTTTTTTCAGACTTGAAACGCAACACTAATAAACTACCGCAATAATATCACGAGTTTAATTAACTAACAATTTAACAATTATTGATGCTGTTTACGTATCTTATATCGATCTTACTTGAATAATCTATTAAAAACTGTAAATAATTAATTTTTTGCTACGAAAAATATTACCTCGGCCGGAAGTTAAACCCGGATCTCTGGCATTCCGTTAATTATTTTAGCCAGTAATCGGCAAACTATAGTAGTTATAACATATTGATCAGCAACATTTAGGAGTTTCAATCAAGCATAGCATTAAGCTAGCATTAGATTAATTGATTATTTGGCTGACAAATTGCAAATTCGCTGATTTGAATTCGATAAAAACAAAATTCCAACATTAATCATATTCTAATATATACTATAAAATATGTCTGCATAAATATCGATTTCTTTAACTATTATTATGTAAAAAGAAGACATTGATTTAATATAAAATAATATTACATTCTCTTATTCTTTGATATTTATTAATGCATTATATTTTCATAAATATTTCTATATGTTAATTACGGAATTAATTAAACTCCTATTCAATATCAGTAATTAAAGCAAATATTTTTTAACTCTTAACGATGTGTAAGTGTTATTACATTATCATTACATAGATTTTATATATGTATAGAAACTACGCAACGACAATATAATGATACCGATACTGTCATTAGAAGTTAGAGAATAAGAACCTAATTTAAGAAGAAATACAAGCATATAAATTAACAAATTTAAAATTATAATTATTTTGTCAATCAGCTTAACATTTAAAAGACATATAAATTCACATGCTACAAATATAGTAGGTGATAAAGAATTAATATCATATTATGTGTTCATTCTTTCTCACGGAAAAAAGTCAAGCAATTTTAGATGTCAAGGAACTTTGCAGTTTCGTGGAGTCCTAATCTGTGATGAAAATTTGAAATTTCCAAAGCGAAGGAGGCTCTTCTCGGCCAGGGTCGTATTTGAAAGTTAAAACACAGCCAACGGAGAACACGAGCAGAACGACGTGGTTTCGTTTGTTCCTTTCATGAATTTTTCACAACCGTCGCCATTATTATCCCTATACTAGTTCCGGGTTTACATCAGTGTCAGTGAACGACTACTACCGGCAGCAGTAAAAAACGAAACCATATACTGTCATGCAATGTATACTCAAGATAAAACAGTAATAAAATTCTTCGGTGAAATTCAAAAATTAATTAGACTCTAATCCAATTTGCTGAACAATTCTTGTTTTCTATTCAATTCCAGATTCAGGTAATTTTACTAACATGTACAAAAATTTAAGCGTAACCGCAAGCGGGCAATCTTCCATAAAATTGCACATGCCATAGCGCAAGTCGTGGTTTTATGGTTCGACTATCGTAATATAAGATTTCGTAGCAGATGCTGTTACGCCAAGATAGTAAACAAAAAAAGTTTCCTCAACAAATTGCGACCACCAACTGATGTGCTGGAAGCCGACGAGCATATAATATAAATTGTATCCGCGTTATGTCACCGTCATGCGCACGAGTATAATTTACGATGACGTGGGTTTTCGCAAGCGAAATATTTACAGTGAGTTATTCGAGATTAATGACATTTATAGCCTACGAGTATTTATAGTTTTAAATCTAAATATTAAAAATTGTTTTTGACTGCAAATGTGATGGGAGAGAAAAACCTAAAACTGCGTACTAGATTTAAAATATATATAATGCATTCGTGCAAGCTTTTAATTACAACAGCCGAAAATAGTACAATTATAAAAAAAGCAAGACTATATAAATGTCCCTATATAAATAATTAGCAACAAATTTTACAAATTTCATGCCTATGCGAAAGCCCTATAAAACGGAATAAAAGGAAGACCTTAAAATCTTCCGTGGATGAAAAGCTTACATAAAAAATCACTTGCATATAGACATAGTATGTTTATGATGCTTTCAACAAGGGACACAGATGACATAGTATAACGTGGTGAATCATTATAATACATTCTTGTTGTTTGCCAATTTTAAACAAACATGAGACGATCATTATATTACGCTATGTCTCTCTTTGCTGAAAAGCATCAATAATACAATATATGTATATATATAGACCGAACGTACCAAGCACGGTTTGACATACAAAAAAAGGAAACAACTCCAAATCTCTCATATCTCTCTCTTTCTCTCGCTCTCTAACAATGATCGTCTCTATCTATTAGAGAGGAAAGAGAGATCTGAGTTGCATTTTCTCTCTCTGGCACTCGAGGGCCAGGTCTCGCAACATGCTCGATCTAGATGTCTATTATGTCTGTGAGTATTTGCATCAACGAAGTCTCTTCGACCAATTCTTAACAAAAAGAAGCATCAGTAACTTACTCTCTAAATTCTTTGGAATACATTTCAACCCGAAAGAGTTTCACTCCAAAATCTTCCTCTTGTTCAAGTGTGGTAGTATTTTGATTCTTTTGGAATGAGATTTTACTCCAAATAATTTAGAGAGTAAGATTCCATCGCGCAATATCGTTCACAAATACGAACGCTTACACAATGCAACAACAACAGATCACAAGCAGAGAAGAATGGCATAAATTCATCTGCAATTACCTAGAGGACCCTTTGACTTCCACAGGCCCTTGATGAGAGTGGGATCGCCGCGACGCCAATCGCGCCATCCTCGACCCCGACGAGCGGGCACCTTGCTGGACCAGCTCGTCGAACCGATCCCGGAAGCTGCGGCACCGCCGCCGGCTCCACCGCCGGTCGACCCACCAGTAACGCCGAGACCGAAAGTGGCAGCTCCGGCAGCGCCGGTGGAGAAACCAGTAGCTCCTCCGCCACCGCCGCCGCCGCCGCTTCCGGTAGCACCACCGGTAGAACCACCGCCGCCGGGGCCCGGGGTGCTCGGCGACGAACCGGCCTGCGGTTGACCGTGGCTCCCAGTACTTCCACTCTGTGGCATCGGCGCTCCCGCCGCTTTTTCGTCCGATCCGGAAATTCCCAGGAAGCAGCATGAAATGGATACAGTAGGACATGCGCACCGTTAAACTATCGATTCGCGTTCGATTGATCAATGGGGGGGGGGGGGGGGGTT
>NW_017279311.1:276002-281873 GCF_001594065.2 Cyphomyrmex costatus | reverse complement strand
GGTTTATTAAAAACGTTTAAAACATGTATATTTATTAAGCTTTTTAAATGTATATTCTTATACGTATATCATATACTATATTTATACCATATTTTTCCTATAATGTGTATATTGAGTATACTGAAAACGTTTAAAAAATGTATATTTATTACAGTTTTTTAACGTATACTGTTATATGGTATAATAATCATTTATTATTGCTACGTATACCATTTCTGAATTTTCAATACGTATAATATACCATTGAATGTCTATTATATACATTAGGTTTATTAAAAACGTTTAAAACATGTATATTTATTAAGCTTTTTAAATGTATATTCTTATACGTATATCATATACTATATTTATACCATATTTTTACTATAATGTGTATATTGAGTATACTGAAAACGTTTAAAAAATGTATATTTATTATATTATTTAACTGTATACTGTTACACGGTATAATAATCGTTGATTATTTTTACCTATACCAATTCTATACCATAGGTACGTATATTATATCATATTTATACCATTGAGTGTTTATTGGGTCCTATTCATCTACCTTCGCTTATCTAACGAAAATCTCTCGAAAGAATTGCGGTTGTCATAATTGTTATTTTAAAGGAATGATGTTTGATTTTGTTCTCTCACACACGTACTTTTGTCGACTCTTCGGAGGATTACAAACTGCGAAAGCCAGCAAAGAAAATATTTTTTCTGTGATAAATCACTATCTCTCCGATTTGTTTTTTCAACTTAAAAAACATATATAACTTTTACCTTAAAGCAAAATTACTTAAGAACAAGAAAAACAGTATTTCATTCGAGAAAACGATCTAACCGAATTTGGCGAAGCCTATTTGTGCACGCAAATATAAAACAAATCTCATTAGAATTCTGAGAGAATCGATCTTATTGTTAGTGTTAGATATGCGAAAGAACAGTGTAATGGAGCAGAAGGTATCAGTGCGAAGGACTTTTCAGGTAGGTGAATTTGCAAAGAGATCAGAGGATCGTATAAACTGCTTCACTCTAAATTTCCATTAATACTTCATCGATTATTCCCGCTTTAATTAACGGTCACGAATAATCGTAATCACTAGAAGGCAGAGGAAACAATTCAATAACAGCGATTCAAGAATCGGAATATAAAAGTATATCAGATATATTTTCTTCTCTATATCGACGTAGTATCTGCCCCATAACAGCTAATGCATGTACTTAAGGATCGAAGAGGATTTCAATCCGTTAGGTCGAGAGGTGACAGTGATATAAAGGATTGGCAGCCAATTTACGAGGATGAGTGATGAATCGCATTTTCGACACCACTCAACGTGGATAGATGATGTTGATTACAACAACAATAAAAGAGAAGATATATAAATCAAAATTCTATGATTACGAATATGATTTTGTTTAATATGTTAAATTGTTATAATTATGTAGTTGTTAATTACGCAGCTCTAATTGCACCATTAATATAAGATACTTATTAATTATATTATATTAATTATATTCGTCATTAGCTCCAAATAATATTACAATTAAAATCTAAATTAAGCAAATTTATAAAAGAATAATTATTTAATCCCCTTGCCGTATTTAATCCTTCAGACTTAAATAAGCGTGAGAAATTTGCCGTCGGAGAAAAAGACGACGTTTACAATATTTCTCACGCATGCGCGCGTGTTTATCATTTTAGTTAAAAGAATTTCTCTTTTCGCATTCAATTCTCTCAAATATATGTATGAAATCGACATATAACCGAATATCATATAAATAAGAATAAAGATTTTTATCCCGTATTGAATTTCACGTATGTTCTTCTATTTATCGAAACATTTATAAATAAATATCAGTCGCAGTTAGAATTGTGAAAAACATTATATATATTTTGCTAATATTAATTTTTTAAATTACTAATATTAATTTTTACGAATAACAAAAAATAAAATAAAACAAGTAAAGTTTGCTGTAATAGAAAAAATGTTAAATGTTACAACTTTGTTGTATTCAATAATTTTATTTTTTTGAATACGAGATTATTGAGGTTCACTAAACATAAAACTTGTTGCGTCCTTTTTGCGTAGCGGATTTAGCGAACCGTGTCTTCTCCGTGAAAACAGAGTATTCAAGTTTTTATTTTCATGAATAATCCGAAATTTTTTATGGAATTTTACACACAAATAAAAATAAAAATATTTTTCCTATTTATAAAATATTGTTTATCCATTTCATATATTAAATTTTTAATTACATTACTTTATAAGTTTTATTAAATGATGTACCTCTAATAGTTGCAAAATTATACATAACGGTTAAACATCTTTGGTTATAAAATAAATACTCGTACAAAATTAGTAATAATAATATATAATTTAATTAACGGGATCTTTTAAATTTAAAAGAAATACGCAATATTGTCATTGTTAGTATAAACTTAGTTAATAACAATTGTAATTTTTTAATAATAACATTTCATAGCAACTGAAATGCACTTTTTCATCCTTCTGTGAGTCTATTTGATCTATAATACTTCTCAAAAGATTTAAGGACACACTTATATTTGACGCGTGTCAAGGATTTAATTAGAATTTAAAATAAAACATCAATCAATGATTATCAAGTGCTATTTTCGTCGCATGCATACATGCCAAAAGTGTCAAAGGGGCTCTTTTTTTCTTTTAAAAAGTAACTTAAAAAATTAATTTACCGTCAGATTTGCGAAAAATGTGATTGACGCTTTTGCAGCATCCTTAATGCAAAATCGTGTTAGCGGCATAAAAAATGCAAATTATATAAAGAAAATTTTTTTAGTATTCTACATCAGTAGTATCGAGTATAATCTGCATATGTAGATTAAAATTTGGATCGTCACGGTGCGAGGAGTAACACCAGAAATCTAACCATGAATAGAAAATCGATAAATTTAAACGAAGTCTAATTTAGGATCAACCTGCAGCAGTCTGTATTGAAATTGGGCGAGTTATTAAATCCACAGAGTGACCAATTTTGTTTTAACCAATCGTCACAAAAATTGCTTTTTCCATACAAAACCCATGCCTGTTCTGTTCTGGATGGCGCTTGAATTTTTGATTGCATAATTTCACAAATAATTATTTTATAAACAAATTAAACTTTAATTATGATTTTAGAAATTATGTGTGTTATAAATTACAGTTCGCTGGATCAATTAATTATCAAATACAAAATTACAAGAAATAACACCATCAACATTATTTTCATGAATATAAAATAACTTTAAAATTTAAATTTTAATAAAATTTATAAACAACTTTTCTTCTCACAAATTATGCAAAATACAAAATACCAATTTTATAATATATATGTATATATATACATATACACACACACACACACATATATATTATATAATTAACATACGTTATGAATTAATTATCAAATGCGAAATTATAAAAAAGTAACAAAATTGATATATCTATTGTATTATTTTTAAATATATAAATATGAAATAATTTTCAAATTTATATAGATTTTAATAGAATTTATGAACAATTCTTTTTCTCAGAAATTATAAATACAAAAAAATTTTTATAATGATATATATTTGTTTCATTAACACGTTTACAGATATCTGTGAAAGCGATCACAGAAGTAATATTCTTAAATCTAAAGAATTTGAATCACTTTTAATACTATAACATAAAAATAATATCCTGGTAATATATTCTTATACCTAAAGAATTTGAATCACTTCAATACTTACCGCATAAAGAAAGCAACAAGATAGTGGCAAGGAAGAACCAACCCATACTTCATCAACAGGTCGTTCCGTGAGTAACCGTGCTACATCGTTAAACTTCACGTATACGTCAAAATCATCAGTGGCTAGTGCTGCACATTGGAATGGAGCTCCTTAAAAAAAAAAAAAAACATTTCATATTAGAAAGATATATGCTTAAAGTGAAATTTTTGAAAAGTTCTTCGAAAATACTTCCATTTTACATCAATTTTTTAATAATAAAGTAAAAGTGATAAAAATGGAATTGAGAAATCTATAATGTCAGACTGAAGCAGTTAATATTAATTAGTAATGTATTGATATCAAAGTATTGATATCAAAGTAGCTACATGGTTGCGAGTTACCCCGATACACCATGTTTCAATATATCATTAAATACCAACGTTTCGCGAATATTGCAGCTTACTTCATCAAAGTGAGAAGCAACTTGATACTGATACTTGTCCTGATAAAGTAAACTGCAAGTAAACTACAATGTTCACGAAATGTTGGCATTTAATGGTGTATCGAAACGGAGATAATAACCAGCAGACCGAGTAGCTTCATTAAAGAAAATACCTGCGGAAGTCTCAAAAGTATAATACTATATATTAGTCTATTGTGATGTACTTATTCATAAAGTATTATTCATAAAGAAATACTTTAATATTTCTTTATTATTAATAAAAAATAAGAAACACAAGATTTATGTCTTTTATAGAATCTACACATTACCAATATATACATATGATAATTGTAATATATAATTATACATATAATTAAATATTAAAAAATTTAGCTAATCCCTTTAAATTAATCATTCTCTTTAACTGTGTTTGCCTGGTCACATTAAAACTTTACATTAAGACAGATATGACCACATCTACATAACATATATAGAGCTTTCCCATAAGGCGGCTGCAAACGAGTGCATGGTTAACTACTACGGAAGCTCGAAAATTTCCTATCGGTGGATTGCATCGCGGAGGTATACGAATAATTGAAACGACCCACGTCAAGAGCGGCCTCTGCGAAACGCGGCATCCGCCATCCTATATAATCGCCGTCGAATAATGTATAAATTCGAGAGCGAGTCGCGCAGCGCTCTCGACATTTCTGTAAACCAGTAAATGGCTTATGCATGAGTGCGTCAGTATGAATCCTGGCTAGCTGCGGGCAAGATTATATTCCTATTCGCGAAACACCGTCAAATGCCAATCTCTACATTGTAAAATAGCTGCATGAATCACGTTATGATATATCGTAACTCAATATTATCGAACCACTTATGCATATTATTGTAACCTAATTTCGCAATATTCTGTCAATCTCTCAAAATAGTTTCTTTAAATTTTTTAATTAATTCATGAAAATCTAATTAATTAATAACTTTTCGACATTGTGTGACAATCTGACCATATATTATTATCACTACGGTTTTTCTCGTAATATTTTTAAAATCATCGAAAATGATAGCTACGAATCTTACGAGCAAAATATATCAATTTCGAGTATTCCATCAAACGGAAGTTTTAATAAATCTCAAGGAATTGTTGACTTTGATTGATTAATTTGTTCGCAATAATAGCACCAATAAAATATTGAGAAAAAATATGTATAGTCACCGGTAAAAAATATGGACCGCTGTATCAATATTTTTTAGAGTGTATATATGTATATGTCTCATCCACTGCGAATGCTTTTTATCTTTGCAAGATCGAAAATAGTACATATATTCAGACAAAAGTTACATAGACGAAGCATAAATGATGGAAAATCAATTTAAAAGAAATCGATTTTTTTATATCATATGAAAACCATAGCAATTTTTTTTTTTTTACTGAATCGTGTTATTTTACATAACATGATTCATCTAATTATTCTGCAGCCTATAAAAGTATATTAAGATAAAGATTTTAAAAAATTAATAATTGTATATATAATACAAGATGTTTTACATTTTAACCCAGAATTTTGATATAAAATATCTCGTATTAATTTTTTTAGAGAGATAAATGTAAAAAAATTTTTAAATATATATACAAGTTTATATGTGTGTGTGTGTGTGTGTGTGTGTGTGTGTGTGTGTGTGTGTGTGTGTGTGTGTGTGTGTGTTGTGG
>NW_017279311.1:237350-275990 GCF_001594065.2 Cyphomyrmex costatus | reverse complement strand
TGTGTGTGTGTGTGTGTGTGTATTACGAGATATTTCACATCAATATATGCCAGAATAAAACATAAAATAACTAGAAAGTTATTGATTTATCTCAATATTTTTATATGAAAAATAATTAAAGAAATTATATAAAAAAAAGCATACATTCCATTTACAAAAATAACCATGATCATATAATAATAAAAAATTGTTTTTTTTTTTTTTCGAAAATTTATTCTATCATTCGTGCCCCGTTAAACTATATAACTTTTGTTTGAACATATTTTTTATTTGACTTCAAAGAGATAAATAGAGTGATTACATTAAAAACATTCTGTATACATAAAAAATTATAAAACAAAATATTTTATTCGTATTATTTGCCATTTAAATACGTATTATTTATCACTAAAGTACAATAATTAATCCAACTTGTATTTGAGTTAATTCATTCAATATTAATTAAGTACATGAAATTGTAAGAGACTATTATTAGCAATAGTTAATAGAATTATACATGCCAATTTATTGAATAATTCAATGAATTATATTATCAACCGAATAATATGTAGGTAATATTAACTATGGACTTATGCCGTAATAAACTCAACATGTAAAAATATACAATTTTTCATTATAAATCTTTGTTACTAGAATAAGAGAGATTTCTAATTAATATGCTAACTAGGGTTATCAATTATTTTAAAGAAGCAATTTACGAAGAAACTTTAGCAATTGTTTATTGTAAAATCGTGTTTCCTGAAATTTAATTTATGACATTTTCGAAATTAAATTTTAATTACATACAGTAGAGTAACTGGTAGTATAGCCAAGCTCCGTTCTAGAAATATACCTTTGTTTATGCATGCGTGCATAAACAGTGTGTGCGTATGTATTATGTGTGTGTGTGTTTTGTAAAATGATTGTGTAAAATTTGCAAAAATGCAAAGAGATTTTATTCTCTGGTTTCAAGAAATCTTTATCGACTTGTTTTTAATCGAATATTATTGCTAGGGTTAAAGGAAATTTCACAGACCAAAGAAAATTACCTAAAAAAACGCTCAGGAGTTGGATGCAGTGTAATCAGGGTCGTCATTGCAATCTACGACAATCTGCGTTCGAGATATATATATATGGTATATATATCGACAAAATCCTACTCTTAATATAATTTTAAATATTAAGTCGAACTATGGCTGTGCGTCCCATTTGGCGCAACACTTGTAAGATACCATGCTTGTGAGCATCGTTTGTCCTCGTTTAATGATTGATAAACAAGGATGAAATAATTTCAAAAGTGTGAGCAAGCTGAAACAATTGAAAAGCATAAACGATAGGAACAGAAATAATAGATTTCAACGTGTATCAACCGTGTATTTTGGTACACACAATTTTGAATGGGTTGAAATCTGTCCTCTCCAACATATAGAGAGAAAAGGAAGAAAGACGAAAACTGTTCAAGAACTTTAATTAAAAGGAACAAACCTAAAAAATTAAATCAGCAACGCAGCAAATGAAAAACCGGGTCTGCGTGCACTTCCTAGAACGCGGCCGATAGTGATCCAGCACCATCTATGAAGAATCGATCTCGGTTGTTCGATCGCAGTACTACAATCCGGCACTTGGCGCGTTATAATCGATGACGTAATGATCATCGATGATGGCGCCGATGGGCAGCGCTCGGCTCGGCGGTGGCGTCTCGTCCAGTCTCATCGTTCCCGCGCATTGTTAAGATCGCTTTGTTGATTCGAAACGGCATACGTTCAGAGTATCTTAAAAAGCACTTATGAGAGTCCTCGAAAAGTATTCAAGAAATGTACATTTAAGTATGGAGTAAAGTAATGCGAGAGTTTGTGCGTTGTTCTACGAGAGTACCGATCGAGTTTTGTAAGTCAAACAATGGCAAGTCGAAAACGGTGGAGTGATATCAATCGGATCTGCGAGGTGATACACAGTTTGCAGAAATCCCTGGAATGCACGATTTGGTGAGTCCGCGTATTCGCGATGTCGCGAACGATCTATCGGTTTGATATCCTTGTGGAACGCGATCAACTTGTTATTTCCGTGCTGTCCCGTGTGTAATGACTGGGACAGGTATAGGTTAGGATCCGTGCAGTGCAACAAGTGTCCAATACTTCCCAGTAATCATGAATCACATCAAAGCAGTTGACGATTTTCGCAGGCTCCGCATAGAAAGACATAAGTCTTCATTGATTTAATCAGTTTTCATTGATTTAACATTATTTGAATTAAAGATTATTATATTAACTCAGAGTACTTTAATTAAGTATCAAACTTGCTTATATATTTTTATCTAGAGAAATGTATAGACAAAGAGGTATGTTTCAAATCTAAGATTATAATATTTGAACAATATTAAGTCTGTGACTTTATTGTGACTGAACTAGTGTACATTAAAATAAAATAGATACATAATACATTTGACAAAAGCAAGATAATTTTAATACAGTTCTGTGTAACAACAAAAAACAGGCTTATATTATTAATGAATCCCAGCAAAGCAATTTACTGATTCTATATAGGAGACTTTATATTAATTAAATTAAGTACTTCAATTAAGTATTAAGCTTGCTTATAGATTTTTGATACTTTAAATAAATCAGAGAAATATATAGACAAAGAAATATGTTTCATATAGGATTATAATACTATTTAAATAATGAGATGTAATGCCATTCGAGTCATCACTGGAAATTATCACTGGAATTCCAGTGATGACTCGAATGGCATTACACCTCATATTTTAGATTTAATCAAACGAGTCGTTCTAACACATTATTTATATTTAAATAATATTATGTCTGTAACTTCTTCATTGTGACTAAACTACTTGTCTTCATACATTAGTAAAATAAAAGTATATTTGAAGTGTGGAGAAAATAAGATAAATATGTTTAATGCAATCCAGTGCAGCGATAAAGAACAGGTTTATATTATAAGTCACAGTGAAGCAATTGACAAATTCAGTGTTCCACATAAAAATTAATTATATTAATTAAACTCTGAGTACTTTAATTACAAAAAAATATTTCAAACATAAGACTATAATATTGTTAAACAATACATATGCAATTAAATACATCCCAAGTAGTCAATCAACTGTAAAGAAAAAAAAATAAAGATTTGATTAATATTTTTAGAAATTTTCAGTATTTTTTTTTATTATAAGTAGTCATTTCATGTTTCAGTTTGGAGCTCCTGACAGAACCTATCAAGACTCGATGTGGTCATTCATTCTGTAAGATTTGTATAGGAAATGTCTTACAGATGGAAAATGCTTCTTGTCCTCTGTGCAAGCAGAGTATTAATAGACGCAGCATTTCCAAGGATGATAATCAGCAAAAGTACATCCAGATGTTGAAAAATCTTGTCATTGCCATCCAGAACGATACTGACATCGATTATTCTCAATGTAAGCACATTGCAAATATTTCCATTTCCATGAATTGACCGAATCCAAATTAAAGCAACGTAGATCAATTTGCAATCTCTATCTGGATTATTATCAGTTTATCACAATCAGAGGATACGATTAAATTGTAAAAAAAAAAAAACAGATAAGGTATAATTCCTCCAGGAAACAATTCTTGCATTACTAGAACGCTACAATATTGAAAATCATTACTGCGGATAATAATTGTAATTTCCGCGCTAGCTATTGATCCGCGATCCGCTATTGTGTTATTCAACTGGGAACGGAAGTTAAAAGCACGGTGCAGTAGATGCCCTGCCGTAAAAGTACATTAAGTGAGGTCAGCACTACGTTTCTCGCCGCGTGCAGGATGGTGGAGGCCTGAAAAATTTAATTCTCGATACTCTTGGGTGCCTCGATTCATGCTATACGTTTTAGAGAAAGCTCAATGTTTTATGAGACCCTGGAGTTTGGGTATCACGTACCTTCCCGACGTTATTCAGTTCCCTTGCGTTGAATATTCGAAATGTCCTTACTATAGATTTCCTCTGGTCATATTTTTCATTTTTTATTATAACGTCACTTAATTCGTCATACATTAATGACATTTTGACGATTTATAAAGATACGTCCTATTAAAACGAAAAATAAATGAATCGTAAATAACCATGTAAAATCAAATTGTTTTTATTTTATTTTAAAAATTAAATACATGTCCAAATTTGTACGAGATTGAATACATCCAGACACATCGTGACTGTGTTTAATTTTATCACAACTTGATTATAAAATATATATATGTTTTGTAGGTATTTTTCTTTTATAGAATATATAGATAAAAGATTAAAATATTGTGTGTTTTTTATGGAAATTGCGCTTCCTTCTGAATGATAATTTATATCTTGCTATACGCGTTAATTCCACCGATGAGCTAGACATTAACATCATAATATGTTATATTATCTAAATTGCTGCATATTATAGTTTATTGTACAATAAATAATTGGATAAGATAATCGCGTACACTTAAGATATGTTAAGATTACTCACATAAGTTTCTATCACAATTTTTAAAATTCTATTTTCTCGGTATTTTTTAATTACGTTCATTACATTTATTAAAATGTTTTATATTTTAAAAATAAAAAATGAATAGTGGATGAAATAAAATTAATTTAAATTTATTGGTAATTATGCAGATTAAGGAACACCGCGCCGACGACCTTGACCTTGATAAACATATGTTGTCAAGATTGACCTTAAGTGACCACTATCCCATCTTCTTCCCTGCTTCAGGAATACACAACTTCCATAATTGTACTGTTGCAAATGGGTTTCGACTTTCCCCGTAAAACGCCCCTTCCCCCCCCCCCCCCTACTTCTGCTTCAGAGACACACGATTTCATACTGTACTGCTGCATGTTTCGACTTTGTACAATAGTACAATTATAGAAGTCATACGTGGAAAGTCGAAACCCACACGTGCAACAGTGCAATTATGGAAATGTATTTTAAAACAAGACTTTCCATGCGAAGCGATTTTCACCCCCCTGCCCCCGTCAATATCAGTGAAAATTTAAGTATTAGTATAAGTAAATAGAAGTATATACTCAACAATTCAAAGTTGAGGTCATCAGAGTTTATTCTTTAACGGAAAAATGTATCACATATTAGACTTTTATAAGTCTAAATATCTCAGAAACTATAAGAGACCGCCACCTAGTTGTTAAGGCAAAGTTACTCAGAGCCATGACCTTGACAACATATGTCAAGGTCAAAATCACCGGCGCGGTGTCTCTTAATCTGCATTAATTATCAACCTATTACGTCAGTTTTTTTAATTATATAATATGTAATTATGTTTTGAATGAATATATTAATTAAGGCTCCTAAGTAGTCGCACGGTGACCATGTTGGAATTATGATAAGCGAGAATGACACGTTCATTTTTAAACCATACTTTTCTTCCTTGATAGTCAATGAATAGTCGTAAAAGGCATGTAAAGTGAACCTATATTCGGCAGGAAATATACGGTTTGACAGCTGTCAAAATAATGTGAATACAAAGCGTATTCACTCGCTTTTACTTACCAAATTCCAAAATAAGTGTAGTGTCTGCACATTTTTAGAACTCATAAGTACGAGATAAGTCACATTTTCATAATTAAGCATATAATATGGAAATGGCACGCATCATAAACTTTCGTTATCAAAACATCACTTTTCATCCCTATTAGTTTGCCCCTTTATCGTGACGAGGTGTTATATAACATACAACACACACAAGCACGAGCCCATGCCCGTGTGCTTGCTTTCGGCTCGAAAATGAGCATACGAACATGGGTTTGTACTTGTGTGTGTGACTACTAATTTTGCCAGGCCGCCGACTAATTCAGTGTCGCCACAATCAACGCGAAGTTCTTGGCTATGTACTGAGGAGCCTTAATGTGGAATTTAAATAATCGTATTCAATAATAATTGAATATTATATCAGTAAGCTATAATAAATGTGATAGTAGCCAAATTTTACTTAGTCATATTATTAAATGTAAAAATATAAAAATTTCTTCAACATCAACAAATAAACCGGAACAGTTTCGTCGATATTCATAGAAAAGCGT
Organism: Cyphomyrmex costatus; assembly: GCF_001594065.2. Taxonomy (NCBI): domain Eukaryota; kingdom Metazoa; phylum Arthropoda; class Insecta; order Hymenoptera; family Formicidae; genus Cyphomyrmex; species Cyphomyrmex costatus. Next base: position 269,957 of record NW_017279311.1, on the reverse strand, counting down.
CGGTAATATCTGTTACAGTACTATCGTACTCGAAGAAGTCCTACAATACGAAGGAAAGCTGCTCTTATTCGGATTCTAAAGAGTCTAGCAAAAATTCTACCAAAGAAAAATCTAAGGAAAAGAAGTCTAGTTGTCAATCGAATCAAAATACAAACATGCAAATCGACAAACCGTCAACAAGCCGTGAAACAATGATTGATCGTGGTAATTCGCGACGCGATTTAAACGTGTCAAACAAGAAGCCTGAAACTTCACTGAACCCCTACTCTGGCAACGATGAAACCCGCATCACACCGGATGTCAAAATTCGAACGTGGCTACATCATTTGCCTGATAACCTAAGTGCCAATGAACTGAATATTGATGATTCGAGTGTGGGAAAGCAAATATCATCGATTGAAGATGAAGCTAGGTCAATCTCAATATCTGATAACAATGGAAAATCTGACAAGATCGTTAAAAAGGACTGCAATAGGATTAACGCAAAGCGCCAGTCAAATCGAAATAGAAAACAAAGTACAGATTGCTCACAGAATATCGACGAAGACAACGCGTTGTCCCAAGTGAATAAAGGGGCGAGCCAAATTGACAAAGTAATAGAGCTCGATTCCACTTCGAGCAAATTGAAATACAAGACGCTTCACGATAAAATACACGCGAAGGAAAATCGTGAGAAAAATGCGAAGACGACTATCGAGACTGACCATCAAAATAGTTCGTCGTATTGGACGGCGCACGATTCAAGAGCGGCATCTACGCCTTTGTGTCTGGATACGAGGAGCACATCTGCAACTAGCGAATGCTCCACCACAAACTGGTTCCCTGTGATCGAGTTTCAGAAAGAGATGAAACGCGCGAACAAGAAAAAGGTAAAGAAACTGAACGTGAGCATCGAGAAAAATAAGAATCTACCCCGGATAATCGAGGACATTGTACTATCACCGAGTAGCAAATACGATTCGATTAGAGTTGCAGTAGATCATAAAAAAAGCGAAAAAGAGACGAACATATTGCCGGAGTCGAGCGGTCGGAAACAGGGTACGATCGATAAGAATTTATCAAACGTAAAAGTGAAAGCGTTAAATGACACGAACAATCAGATGGAATTAGTTGACAAGGATGAGGCCAACACAACGTATGTTACATTGGAGGAAGGCAGACAAACAATAAACCTAAATATCGATAAAATAAACGAAATTATCAGCCTTGATAACGCCACGGAAGCTCGAGATCACAAGAAAAATGTCGCTGATTATAGTGATTCATCACTGTCGCAGCAAAAAAGATTAACCGTCACGCTAGAGAAATTAAACGAATCTGTATCGCAAACTTTTACCAACAACTCTGAAACTTCGTCCTACTTGTCGGCCGAAAAACGAACTCTCAAGTCTCGAGAGAACAGTAATGTTCAGGAGACATTGAGTGGAGCTGCATCTTTTCAATTACAATCTTCAACACCAATCAAGGGTAGGTTATCTTTGAAAAAAAAGAAAATTGTTAATGAGAAGTCGCCGCTTTTAAGCGAACTTCCGCTGTCATTGAGATGTTCGATTAACGAAGATAATGTCGATGACCGCAAGAACGTTAATTCGTCAGTACCAAAGCATGACAACAAGCTGTTGGATCGATTGAAAGTTGTGAGTGGTGACTTGAACTTCAAAATCCGCGAAATTCAACAACGTACCCACTCGGATACGATATCTGCCAGTACTTCAAAAGACATAATTGAAGTCGAAGATAACAATGAAAACGTTTGCAAAATTGTTCATCAAGACAAAAAGCTCAGGCACAATGTTACTGCGGTATCGAAAAAGTATCTCTCGACAAAGTCAAAAAATATCGAGAATCAAGGACATCGATTTCTCGCAAAATTTATACAATTGGGTCCGTTAAATATTAGGCGGCAAAACGTCAAATATTTTTACGTAGCCGCGACCAAACGCGAACAGTTGATGCCAGCAGAAGTTCGAGTTACGTCAGTGTGCAATATACAAATCAGCAGGTCCGGCGAAATGTATGTAACATCTCCTGATCCGTTGAATGATTCGCAAATTATGTCAGATAACATCACCGTGGTAGAGAATACTTGTTTCGCAAATAATTTAAATTCGAATGAAACAGTTTCGAAAGAATTTCCCGCGTCACCGATTTGTATATCTTCAGCGATTTCGACGCCAAAAAAAAATATTGATTCTCATTTAAATCAAACGAAGAACGCAGCGATTGAACACCTTTTGTTAAACGCAAATCAACAATCGGATAAATCAATCGAGAACGTCGTTGAGAAAAACGCGCAATTTATCGACAAGAACTCGTTTCACAGAACGATCTCGCGTATTCCTCTAAAAAAATCTATTAAACTGCTATCACCGGATAAAGATTCGCAGTTGAAGTTTCTCACGATAGACTCTCCAACGACCGAACGCGAGAAGTTGCGACATACGAGTTCGATTAAGTCCGTAATCAAAGGAAACAACTTTTCTGAAACGAAAAATTTACACCTCGAAATGTCTACGATCGACAAGGCGCAGGAACTTTTCATCGAAAACTCCTGTAAGAAGAGGAAAAGAACGAGATATGCTAGTGACAGAGAGCTGTTTGAGGACGAATCCAACGATAGAAACGATTTCTGTAATTCAGACAGTGACAGCAGTCGAAGTACGATAAAACTTGACAAATACAACGAGTTATGTAAGAAAGCAAGCTTGGATCGTTTGGACGAACATAAAAAACGTCGTTTGAGTTCCTCGGACGATGAGGATGTCGTGATGATCTCGTCGGTTTCTACAAAACAAGATATGCCCAAAAGAAAATTCAATGTGTCTAGCTCGGACGTAGACACAGATTCGGAATCGGAATCGACGACACATGTTGCGAAAAATTTGAAAAGGTATATTAATAAAAATTTATATAATTATTTTATTATACATATGATTTTTACATAAATCTCAATATATTTTGTCGATCTCTTATATTTTTGCTTTCAAATTTTTTTCTTTTTATTTTTTTATTGTCGATTTTACTTTTATCTTCATAGTTTCTAGTTTAAATTTATTTATAACTGTAGAAATCTATAATTATTATTATTGATCACAATTTTTTATCATTGATTGTTGATTGACATAATTAACGAATATTGTTTTTCCTAAAAGTTTTTCAACGTATCTTCTTCCTTCCTTTTCTTCTTTCTAACGTTGCAACTACTTTCAACGATTATTATTACGCTCTGCTATTACCGTTACTTCTTAGAAAGTAATGCAACAAAGGGAAAGAGATAGTAGTATACTTCGCATTTAATCTTAGAAAAGTACTCTTGTCAGGAACATAGTTTTCTTATTTACACCGTTATGATTCTTTTTCTTTTCAAAAATACAGCGACAATCAACGCGCTCAAAGGGATGCATCGATTACGGATTTGCCTACGAAACAATGTTCGACTAAGCAAAATTCGGAAGATCTTAGTGTGCGGAATATAATCGACAAATCGAGCAACGACCACAATACAATGCAAACAAAGTTGATGAAAGAAAGTAAAAACAGTCAGAATAGTCTCAAATCAATAAAGAGCCGATCCGGAGAAAACCCGGCAAGCCATCAATCGCCTCGCTCAAATAATGCACTCAACATGGAGAAGAAGTCAACAAGCCAGAAAAGTTCCGCGAGAGAGTCGAATTTGTTTGAGAGCAGTAGTTTCTTTAATTCGGAAAATGTTGATTATATATTACAGTCATCAATAAACGCGAACGATACATCAAAGAAGATCGCGGATTTTTCTAACGATGACATCATAAACAGAGTACTGCGGATCGATCGGTCGCAGAGTAACACCGTTAGACGGCCAGATTCTACTCCACGAAACGACATCACGAGCCAAAGAGAAAAAGACATCAGAGAAAAGGACAATTTCGTTGAGATCATCGTCAACGTCGAACAGCCACAAAGCGAAGATTTCATACCTTGTTCTGAACAGCCAGATCACCCGAAACAGAAAACGTCAAACTGTCTCGCAATGACAGATGAATCGTGTGGCGTTATACAGGAAACTCCGATCATGTCTCCATCATCGACAAACGACATGTTCGAGCAGCATTCTTCTGGAAACGTTAAGAAACTACTTGGAAAGAAAGCCGTTGCAAAATTTCAAGAAACATTCACGGATTGGATTACAAAATATTCTGACGAAGAGAACGTTGTCTATAATCAGAAAAGTCGTGGTTACGTGGATGACCGACGAGACAGAAAAGATTCAATGACAAACGTCGATGCGTTTGACAAGGACTCCCGTAAGATCGTATCGAAGCATAATGTATCGCGAGAGAAAGAAGAGTTCCTTGAAGAACGTAATGTTTCAATACAATCGCCGGGTCGGCTTGACGTCAATAACGATAAAATAAACGGAGCAACAGTTGCTGACAATGAATCAATTTTAGGAGATGAAACTTTCAATGATTCGCTTATGAATATTACGGAACATCAAGCTCGATTACAAATGTTTGAAAAGGATCTATTCGGTATTGCGTCTCAAAATCAAACAAAAGCGACAAAAACGAATTCGCAGAATGATCCACAAAGGGAACAACGCACTCCAAAAAAGAGAAAGCAAACTACTCGGAAAAGAAATGCGGAATCAGAGGTAAGTGTTTACAATGTTACACGATAATATTTCTATATTTATCTATGTCTTGTATTAATAAAGTTATATTTATATTATTTTGCACTGCAATCTTGAAATTCCGAGAATTAATGTTCCTCTAACACACACATACAATATATATATCGATTAATTACAAAGAAAACTTATTATTTTAACGAATTTCATTTATATCTACAAGTGTAAAATTTGTCTAATATTATATATTCGTATAATAATGAATCTCTGCTAACGCGAAAAAGGGAAACAGAAGGGAAATGCATCACAAGGTTTCCTTGGACTTCATGCAAATTTAAGGAAATATCAAAAAATATATATATATCTTATCCAAATAGTTATAATTCGCATAATGAACTTTTTTATTCAAGTTTAAAGTAAAAAATACGTTATTAAATATATAGCAATGTAGCCATATTTATTTTAAATTTTACGTATACTTAAATAACGTCGCAATGGATTCTTACAACTTTTTTTTATAAGCGAGCACTTTACATCGATCTTGTGTAGCGTTTACAGTAGTTTACATAGAAATAGCAGCGAATGCACTATGGAGCAGACTTTCTATAAAAGTATATAATATATGTATACGTATGTATATGTATTGTATGGTATATATAAATCATGCTTCACAAGCTTGTATCACAAAGTGCATCATTTGTAAATTCATTTAATTTAGTCAGTAATTTATAATGGAATTGATACATTTTAACCCTTTAGCACAAAAGCTTTTCACTATACAATATAACGAGTATCACATAGCACTTTTAAACACAGGAATGCTTCGTCGACGAAGACGACGTTGTGGAAAATACTCCTGAGAAAAAGATGAAGACGTAAGTACTCATTTTAAGCTCTTCTCTCTTACAGTATACTTTTCGTGCTCGTTACACGCCTTTGCTAGTTAGATAATATGCATGTACGTAATCATAAATACGACAGTATATGTATATCATATATACTGTTTGCGTGACTCACAAAGAAATGGGGTGAGACTGTTCCTTTACTCTTGTAGGTCTGAATAGTGTATCAAGAACAGACAGGCAAAAAATTAAAAATAATAATAGAAATATACAGGGTATCTGACAATTAATGAAAAAAAAAAACTCTCGCATAGCGGCAGAATGGATGAAATTGAGTAGAAAAATCCTCTACCATTTTGCAAAAATTTTGCAATAGTTAACGAGATATTTATTTCTAAAAATCGTCGAATAAGCGTGTATTCGCCCGCTCGACCATCAACTATTGCGAAAATTGCAAAATGATAAAAAAAACTTTTCGACTTAGTTTAGTCTATTATACTTGCACACGAGCGATAATTAACGAGATGATATTGATTAAGAAAGATTTCCGAATGAGCGCATGTCAGCCTGTTTCATCGCAAAGATTGGAAAATTGTAGAGAACTTTTCTATTCAATTTAGTCCATTCTGCCACTATACGAAAGTTTTTTCATTAATTGTCAAGCACCTTCTATATATGTATATACTTATATGTATGTAATGCATAACGTGTGAAGATTTCGTGAAATGTGTGTATAATTTCTATTCGAAATTCTTTATGTACTCATTTCTACATATATGTTTTACGCTGATTAATTAATATATTTATTTCAAACAGTTCCGCCTGCATTAATTTATTTTACTGGTCTATTTGAATTTATTTTATCCAAAATATAAATAATTTTCTTACTAATATTTTATTAAAAAACTTTTCTCTGATATTTTATGACATCGTTTGTTAATATAGCATCTGTTTCTGTGAACATTATATATATTTTTAAAGCTTTTTAATTATATTAATTAAAACGATATGATCGTACAGCACACTTTAAACAAACTAATAGGTTTGCGATATGTAAAAATGAAATACTCCCGATTGTTTAAAAATCTGTTTACGATCGCTTAGAAAATCGGAGACCAATGCTTTCTAAATATTTCCTTGTTAATTCTGGACACACACGAAGTACATTGTCGTAATGTTGCAGTAGCGGAAACTCTATTGTGGCGAACGAGTCAGATGAAGATATGAAGCTATCGTTCTTAACCCCGCTTTTGAAGACTGCCAAATGGATTCCGAATACATCAAAACAACATGAAATAGTTGAACTGAGGAGTGGCGCGAGTACACCTAAAATGGACAAGAGAAATGAGCGTGTAAGAAACGATGATGACATTTATAAGCAGGTGAACACAAAAATGCTGAAGAACATCCGTTGGCAATGTGACAAGCGAGACCTGTGCTTCGTATGCAGTGGATTATCGGCGAATGAGATTAGCACAGTAAAAGAATTCGCGGCGAAACATAACGCGAGTTACGTGAACCAATTCGATCACAATGTGACACACGTTATCCTGAAAACTGTCGGTGAACTGAACATAGCGAAGAGCACGTTGAAGTATGTGCAGGGTATCGCCCACGGAAAGTGGCTAGTCAGCTATAGATGGATCGAGGATTGTAACATGCAGCAAAAGCTGCTGGATGAGGTTCCTTATGAGGCAACCACACAAACTGATCTTATATCTAGCGTCGCCGGACCTCGTAATTCGAGATTACGTGACAAGGATCTCTTTGAAGGCTTCACGTTTCTGTGCATCGAACCGTACGATAACGTTTCACAGAACCAATATGAGGTCAGTCCTTAGTCGACTACATGCGTGCGATCGTTAATGAGACAATATTGCATCCACGTTTCACTTCTAAAAACGTCGGGACACATTTATTTTTCTCGTAGACGCTATTAATTTCTGTTCGAAAACACGACAGAGTTTCTTCGACTTGCAATTAAAACAGATTCGTTGTACGTGTCGCTAGACTGGAAGGATTTTTATTTACGCTTCTACGCTTTCGGTTGCAGTCACGCCATTTAAAGTTGGATCCGGTCCAAAATTTCTGGTTCTCATGTAAGAATATCTTTGATTTTTAGGATTTGTTACGTGCAACCGGAGCCACAGTGGTTAATTCTTTCGACGCCCTCGCTAAGAAGGAAGGCCTAAAGGGTATTGTGATCCAAGACAATATACACGATGACGAAACGATCGGTAAGTAATCACAAATAAATACGACGTATACAAAATCCTTTCTTGCAGAAATATTTTATAAGATATCTAAACATGTATATATATTTTTTTTTATATTAATATTTTTAATTATTAATATTTATAAAAATTCTATGAAAAAATATTAAAGTATATTTGTATTTTGGTTTTCCTGATAGAATATTGGCATCGAATTACTAAAGCAGCGCCCATTATCGTGGATTGGATAGTAGAATGTATTAGCCAATACAAATTATTTAAAGTTACATCCTACAGCCCATGTCTTTCGTCGCAAGATTTTTGTGCCCTCGGCTATCCACGTGAACTCGTAGAAGAAGATGAGGGGTACAGTGATAACGAATAGAGGGAGAAAAAATATATGTATATTTATTTTCTGTTAATAATTTGTTCCAGTGTTCAATATTTTTAGTATTTTTCAATATTTTATTATTTTCGAAACAACTAAATAGTTACGATAGTATTCTCATATTTACTATATTACAAGCGTACATATGTTTGTAAATTTAATTATATCCGATCTCATTATATCCGATATCTATGATGTGATATTAACTATTATACATATACAATTTCATTTTTCCAATTTTGTATACAGTATATATAACTACATGTTACTGAATATATATAGTAAATTATTTATGTTTTTGTAATATTTTTTTTTGTAATAAATATTTTTTGTACGCTGAAATTCCTTGTTACTTTTGTACATTTCTCGTTCATTCATGATCAATGTCTCGTTTATTGTACCATCGCGAGTTCGCTGTCCGTTTTCCGAAAATTTCTCTACGTCTTGATCTTACGTAGCATTCCAATTTAACCTCGAGAGTTCTCCAAGACCGCGGTAAATGCCGGTCGCGAAATGCCATCTCGAGATACCTGACGCGCTTTCTCGCCAACGGAAGAAAGAAAAAAGAAGAGAACATGAAATCCACATGGACGTGATGACAAAGGACAAGTTTTTCCACGATACGACAATGCTATGCCGTCGTCGCTCAGATCGTAAAGTTCGCTTGCGTGAAGGAACACCGAGAGTATTCATATATTCACCTAAACACACACACCCATATTGATTTGCCCGGGACCACCTGTAGCCAACTCTCATCCGTTCGCGTACCGCATAGCCGTTTATGAATCCCGCCCAATTGTACGCAGACGAGAGCAAACGAGCGCTACGCATTCTGTATTCTCAACTTCAATATTAATATCGCGGCTGTAAAAGCACGCGTATTTCCTCTTAAACGTTCCGCACTGTTACTACGTAATCGATTGTATCCGCTCCGAATAATACCTCCGATGTGCGTCGCAAATTGATGAAAATATATTCGATGTTTAGTATCAATAGTCAATGACGTTGGCTCGCGAATCATATTGGCGGAATCTACGTTTAACAATGGCATTCGTGCATCGCGACAGCACGCTTTGTATGAACCGCGATGAATTTTGATTCGGAGAAAGTTACTTGGGATTTACCCTTCTCCTTTTGCTGTATAGGAAGATTCGATTATGCCTCTTCCCTTATACCGCATAGCCACGTAGCCACGAGACTCCTGAAGTTCACCATTGTGCACAGACTCTACTATACCCGTGTTTGCGAATGGCTCTCAATTGAACGGAGTATTGAAGGATTCCATTGTATTTTCACGCGACACAACTTTCCACGTGTACGTGCACGGCCATTTATGTCGTTCGCAGGTGGCAAACTAGTAGAACATTATCGCTTTTAAACGGTCCTTCGTTAAATTGAAATTACGATGTGCTGAGAAAAATATTAGCTTTTTTCCTAGACGCTACAACGAGAAAAATACAAGCTTCTTTATAAATATAAAAAATTACGAAAAAAATATGAGCTCCTCCATCACACCTACGGTAGAGGCAGATCTTCTTGATCTTAGAGGATGTTGCTGTTTCTGCGTTGAGACTTAATTTAATAGCAACTATCGTAACTTTCTATACTGCTTATATATGATAAAGAGAAAACATCTCAAAGAACATACCAAGTTAAGAAAAAGTCAAAATGATGATTTTTATTATAAAATTTAATTGTGACGTTAAGAATCAAAATAAAGTCGTTTCGATTTTTTATCAACTTTTGTGTGTTCTTTGGAGAGTTTCTGTCATGGACGATAGGAGATTAATAAATAAATCAGTCCGCTCGTCTATACTTATACTAGAGCCCCAATCTAGCGATCAAGCGCGTGCTAATTACACGGGGTCATTAATCACACTCGCGAGTCATAATAACGCTCATCAGATATGCTGACTCCATTGCACGTTACCGGATCTTCGTGTACAATGTACACGAATGTATCTCCTGTAACAGTAACGTTGACGCGTACGGTATGTTATTGCGGTTTGTTACGTAAAGCGTAGGCAATAGTTACGCAATAGTTACGCAATAGCCGCGCGTTTTATGAGTCTCCGCTTAATTACTCCAAATCGCAACAAAGTTCCATGCTGTCTCTACAATTGTCGAAGCATTACATTCGGACGCTACGTTAATTGTATTGCAAATTCATCTAAACGCATCTAATCCATCAATCCATGTGAAACGCGCGTTCAACCATTAAATGTTCATTTTTGAACTCGGGCATCAGGAAGATCCCATCCGAAAGGGGTATGGAGATTTTTCTAAAGTTGTTTACTCAAAAATGAATATTTATACTTCTCAAATTTATGTATAAAAAATATAAAAAGAAGGATTTTAATCTTTGATATATCAATGTATATGTAAATGTTTAAATAGAAATTTTCGCACAATTTTTTCTTCAAAGTACAAATATACTTTTCAAATTTACATATAAAAATGTTGTAAAAATAGAGATTTTTATTTTTAATACATCTATACGTAAATAACAATATTCTCTTATTGCAAGAAGGAAATACGATTACGTAACTGTGTGACGTTAAAACACCCGTGTGAAGCTGGCCTCCCCAATATTAAAAAATCGATTTTTTTCTTCATGCATTCGTTTGCTCACGAATGCTCAGTTGGAATTTTCGTTTGCTCACCCTTAGTTCAAGAGATATAGAAAAATTATGTTTTGGAGGGCCAACTTCATACGGGTCGTTAAAACGGGCTAATGCACGTCCATATCGATGAATGATGGCGGGCCATCAGCGTTCCATTGACCAGTTATGCCTTTTGCGCTTTCGAGACAATACTATTCACTCCTTAATATCGCCAAATTGTCTGGTAAAATTACAATTTACGAAAAGTACAACAATAACTTTTTATTACTTCGATGAATTACGGTACAGATCGCTATTTCTTGAAGCAACTCGTCTTCAAGACAAAAGATCCAATCGTAAATGTGAGATTTTCTCTTCCCTCCTGCTCAATGTTTTTTATTTCTCTTTTGCCATAATAAGAAACACGTAAAAATGTTTGTAGGAAGTGAAATATACACCGTTCGCATTTCACGAGGCGATATAAACTATAGGATTTCAACAATAGGAATAAAAACGAGATTGCCAATGTTTCAATTTTTTTCATTTTTATTCAACTAGAAATTGAATGTATCAATATTTTGACATATATGTAATGCTATACCCTCTGAAGAGGATTCAAATCAAAGTACTTTTATTTTATTAATATACTTTAACACACGATTACTAATATCAGCATATATAGGTTTTTCTCGAATTTATCAACATTTCGAGTTTTTGTTCGATTCAATCGATTTGTTAAATCGAGTTTCAACTAATTGAAATTAATGTTTCTATCGTTTGTTGCAGTTTGGTAAACTAAAATTAATTGAATTCTTTCCAAATATCTCTGTAGAATTTCAGATGTGTCTTTATCTTTTTTAATTACGCAGTTTCCAGGAATACGCTGCAATTATAAGAAATAAAATAATTACTGTTTAACTAATGTATATATATATATATATATATGAAAAAATTTAATTATAAAAGTAGGTCTTTTTTCCTTCCATATGTTTTTATTTGCTTTGTTTTTTTGTTCAAATTTATCTACTTTTATTGTATAAAAGCACGTTTCAAAATTATTAATAATTTTAATTAAATTTACGGTATACGTTTTGAATTGATTTTGCGTATGCATTGGCCTGCAAATTGGGGAATATAAAATGTAATATATAAATCAAGTAATTATTCCCTTAAACATCCCTCATTTGTTTAGAGAATGAATATGTCCAAATAACATATAGCTAAAAATATTTGCATTAAAAAATATCCAATAAACAACCTGCTAAATACTTAATGAAATCAAAACGGATATTCATAACATGATAAAAATGGACATACTGAAACAGTTTTAAAAATTGTATAATATCAATTAATGATATCATATCTCGTTTAATTTTGCAAGAAAAAAAACTATCATTGTTCGACTGTTAACGTTTTCAGCCAAATATTTTACTTACTTTCAATGTCTATGACGCTTGATAATGTCGTCGTAACGTATTATCGTTTCGTGTATTATTGTTCGCGAAAACTTTCATATGGATGAAAGAATAAACCAGCGAAAAAATGCCGCCGATAAGCGATAAATAACGAATAGCTTGGTCCACCGCTAAGGCTACCATCTCGCGCGAGCAATTTCACGGAACATTGTGTATGTCCTGCGGACAATAACGGATCGCCGTGAGAATACGATGCAGCGCGAACCGATATCATTTATGAGCAATTTCATGAAAAACTGTTGCTCTTTATCTCCGGCCATCGTGCCGCTGTATGCAATCGACAGAATCGAACAACAGAGAAAAGGCGACCGTCCGTCTTTTCTCCATCACGTTTTCTTTAATTACAGTAATAACGCAAAACTCGAATGTCATCGCCACAATAGGCGGTAAAGATAAAAGCTTGAAAGCCAACGGCTATAGATTGCGAAGAATTTCCGAAGGATTCTGTGAAAGATTCCGTATATTCGTTCGTTTTAGTTTCCTCCTCATGTGTTCACGCTTATCTCGGCAGGAAATTACACATCCCGAGCAATTAACGTTTCGCGAATATTACAAAACGAGAGTTTAGCAGCACGAAGTAATGATATCTTAATGTAGAGATCATTTGGAAGAACCATGGTTTCATTTGGGAAAAAGCGCAATCCACTTAAATTACTATGTACAAAAGTTGTGCAACTAAGCTTAATAAAAGGTAAATACCGCTGTTTTTTTTTTTTAATTAATGTTGGCTTTTAGGTTGGTACTTTTTTAATTGACAATATTTTAATCCTTTCATTTTTATTAATGACTGAAAAAGCTTTATAATGGAAATAAGTTAAAACACGTTCTTAAATATGTCTAAAATTAAATACGGATCTTTAAATATCATCCAACTTTAAAATATATAATATGTTTCCGCTTTGATTAAAGTTATTGTATCTTATTTTCTGACGAAATGAGATATTACAGTTATATAAATGCTGTCCCTTCAACTGACATTAATGAATATACAAGAGCATAGCCTTTCAGAACAACGATTCTGAAGAAAAAGATCCTCCACAAGGACTTTTCACTACAAGTAGTGCGACTCCTACAAAGTGAAATGGAAGAACTTACATTAGAAATATTGTATTTCGAGACTGCGGTATCACTGTTTTTAAAAACTAGAAAGAGAACGAAAGAGAATTCACAAAGATCTAAAATTTACTAACGGTAAGCATATAAGATATTATTCGAGAATAAATCGAAGAACAGAACGTCTCAATATAACGGATACTAAACAGATTTGAATTCCAAACGGGGTCATTCGATGAGCAGAGAAAAAGCAAAACTGTAAACAACGAAAACGAGATTTGCGTATGCGTATACATTTGAACCTAGATGCATCCGATGGAGAAAGATTGGAGCATCATCCTCGGTACTCTCAACCCCTCAGCTCGCTCGCCAATTAACAATGGCAAGTGCCGAGAGACGACCTTTCCACTCTACTAATTTGCTCTGGATTTAACTGCAGCGCACTTTAGTCGCAAAGGCATTCCGACAAGCTGCTCGACACCCGCGAAAATGACTCTCGGTATCTACGTATATTCACAAAATTGGTTCACGTAACTGGACGAGACTGTTTCGGAGGTCGCGGGATACGTCGCCGCAACACGACAGGTCGAACGCGCGGGGAGCAAAAGTTAGCCGGATGGAAATTCAGGGCAATTGATACGTTAGCACGCTCTTAAAATAGCAAATTAAAAGATCTAAATATATATAAAATATCTTGGTCAATATTAGATAATGCTCGTCGCTGAAAATGGAATAAAGAGCGTTGAGAGACCCGATTCCGCCAGTGTGAGGTCAACTTTAATCTCGGTTCAATAGACCTTTTATCTTTTCCTAATTCTAAGAATTAAAAGAAGATAAACAATACGTTAAACCGAGATTAAGGTTAACGTTACATTGGAACCGGGCCTAAATGTTAAGGTTTAAGTGTGAAGAGGAAATTTTTATAAGTGCTATGAGAATAATAACACGATCACTATTAATTTACTTGTTAATTAATTGTTACTGAAAAATATTGCGCTGCACAATAAGAATTATATTGCGTAAAATAATATAAGAAGTATCGTAGAAACCATTATGTCGGATATCGACATTATCGAACACCAGTGGTATTTCTCTTGTAGTCTAACTGTCTAACATGCCATCGATATCGTCGCTTGATTAAACCTTGGTGACGAAATTCGATGCCCGTCGCTTAACACGTCATACTACAACGTGACTTGCGGCTGGAAAACGTGGAGCTCAGAATTTACGTGAGCCGAGTTCGCAAGCGATCTCAATGTCCGACTTAAATTGAATAAACTCGGAGATTGTTACCGAGCGCTGCGTCAAAATACAAACGCGCTCTGAAATCGCAATACTTCAGGATTTCATACGCCTGTTCGGGAAAAAAAAAATATTCATTGCATATTGACAAACAGATGTGTATATTTTTGCGACTCGTCGTCCTGACATCCTTGCGATAAGGCCTCCACGTATTGGACTGCATGTCAGGCTCTGTTATCAATGTGCAATTCTTTTACATAATCTCTGCTATATTTTTCGATTTAAATCGCATTGTCGATATATACTATCAACTTTCTAGAATAAAAAGAAGCGCGCGGATCTCTCAATAGCGAATATTCGCACATTTTGTAGCTTTTTTAAATATAGTTTCGCATTGCCATGTTACCGATTCTCATAAATAAAGCTTACTTGAATTTCGGATGGAAATCCAAGTTCGTCCAATCGCACAAATCTTGTAATTTTTTAACTGCAGAAATATTAAATACCGTGAAATCCGTGGCAGTCAGCCGCGAAGCGCGAGGCAAAGTCGGGGAAAAAAGTTGAGATATACGCTCCGATCCTTTGAATTGTAATATTATTGCATTACGAACGGGTGTTTTACGGCGCGCGTTTACGGTATTTTACGGCGGCGCGCGAACGACAATAGTTTGGGATTCGCGAATTATTATGCAGATCACAGCGAGATGGACGCGATATCCCTAATTTGCTACTCCCACTGGGAGTCACGTCGAGGATGCTTTGAGCAACGAGCATGTAATTTCATCTCCACCTCCAGTCAGACATTTGTCAGCGCGCGGCTGAAGACTCGATCTCTCAGGTCGCACGACGACCAATGTGATTTCGTTCGCACAACTTACCTCCGTGTTTCTCAATCGTTGCTCAACTCAAACGTCGGTAATTAATTGCTCAACAAAATTCGATAGAGCCGACGAAAATTTCGTCGACGGTGTTTACAGTCCGACGTCGTTTTTCAACCAAAGCCAAGCTGTGAAAAGTCATTGTTTCTAGAAAGCAATGTTCTTTTATTTCTGTCCTCTGTAGGGCTTTTGTTCGCTACGTTAAAGTCCCGTCGTTTTTCTTTACGGTTTCCTCTTTCTTTCATCTCGTGACGGAGATTTATTAACGCGTTTCCAAACGATATATAAATACGACGCTTCGAGAGGTACTTTGTTTAAATGGCAACAAGATAAAAAAAATTGCAACATTATAAATGTAAAACGATGATTAATGGCAGTAAAATTTCACACATGACTTATTTATAACGTATACGAAGGAAAATAGTGGAAAAAAAAAAACGATGCATTTAATGAACTCGGCCCACAGAGAATAAGCACTCTCAGTATGTGCCGTGTCAGAAGTTCTGCAAATATATAACTCTGATTATTCATTTAAACTTTGGGACTTTATTCTTTATCCTGAGTGATTCTGGTATAGCTGTTCTAATTCCCAACTGTTGTAAAGAGTGACCCTCCGGAGAATCAAATATGGTTTACATCGCGAAGTTGTAGTGGTTCGTACAACCGCAACGCACAGAATATTTCCCAATTGACAAACTTTACAGGTGTACATGAACACATATGTGCTATACACATGTCAAATTTATACGCTGCATGTACCTATAGTTTCGATTTACCTTCATCTCAAAACGTGTATCGGGAGAAGGCTTGTTTATGCGCTTTCGCCTCGGCTTTCGCAAAACATTATTCTAGACCCGCATTAAAGCAGTACTAATAACGATAATACTGCGTACCTACATGAAACTGAATTATTCGGATTCGTTGTATTTAACTCGGCATTTTCTCACACCGCATCTTCCTCGCTTTCCTTTCACGCAAGTTATTTTCTTTATGCGTCTACTATTCCAGCCGAGGTTGCGTTTTTATCTCCGCGTAGAGTCACGAAGAAAATTGTCAGCGAATTTATATTGTCCGAGCCATACAAACTTAAGTATTTACAAGACGGTAGGTAAATGGGAATAAAAAAAAGAAGTCTTGTATAATTCAAGAGACGGGACGGCTGCATAAAAATTAATCGAAAATCGATTACTTCTTCCAGCCACTTTGAAATAATGAATTAATGATTCCCCGCAGCTAGTAGCATAATATTTTTCTTGCAATTTTTATTGCACACAAAGGAAAGTTGAGAAAAATTTGTTAGATCAAATTAATGAAGATCAAAGTAAGATAATTATAAAATGTAATGTACGAAATAAAAGCAAATTAAAATGGAATTGTCTTGTTCAATTGATATCTAATTGAAGGTATAAAAAAACACAATATAAAATATAAAATATCAATATTTTATTATACGATCAAATTGCCGAAAGCCTCTCCGTGGCAACATTGCGTTTCATTTTTCGCCTTTCGCTATAAATCTACGCCGAGTTTGATTAAAACCGGCGAGCATGCCAAAGTAATCTCGCAATTTTGCGAACCGGGCGATTTATCCAAGGCAAGGAACCAGGGCAGGCTCTACGTAATGCCACCCATCGAAACTTTGCGAGTACACGCGGCATGTGGGAAAAATCGCGTAACGAGACGTGTTTACGAGAACAAAAAATAGACGAGGTAGCGGGCAAAAATGATGGCCGGCAAAGTTGCGGTGTCGGGGCAACCGCTGACATATTCTGCTGTTACAACGGACAGAGGTGGAAGTTCACGACCGTGGGCTCTCACAAACTAACGGCCTGCTACGTCGCTGCGAGCACTTTGGATAATTCTCTCGTTTTCGCATTAGAATATCTTTTCGCAACGAGAGATGCGCACAAAGCTGTCACTATGTTTTGTCGCCACGATTCGCAACGTAGGACCTTTTCGCAAGCTACGAACACTCAAAGTTGATAAGATAAACTTATTTGCGTGTGCGTCCGCTGTTTATACATCGTTCATATATACTTGAATTTTAAGCTCATCTACCCTTAATTAAAGTTCGTTGACAGTTGTAAAGTTCAACCGAACTATCCGTAGGACATAATAAACTTATTATTAAATTATGGATGCGAGTTATATTTTGCGTAGACACGCGCAAAATGCGCGAGTAATTCAATTTAAACTGGTCCAAAAGCTCATTATGGGAAATATATAATGTTTCATTACACAGATGAGATACAAATTGATTACTTCGTAGATAGATTATCATTATATTAAAATATGTCGTATAGAGCGCTTGTAAATTCCGATACAACCGGGAAAGAGTTTTTGTGATACTTAAAAAAAAAATACGTAAAAATTTTTAATGTACATTAATGTACATTGAAATTTTTTTATATAAGGCTTTATTTTCAAGAAAAATGTTTTAAACATTCGCCAGTCTGCACGTAATTATGTCTCAACTTAATAGGCTTCATTGCAGGCTATTATATTTCTAGTTATATTTATGATTATTATCTAGGTAATTTCGAAGTGCACAATAAAATTAAAATATTCACGCATGATAAATTTTATTACTTTCTAGAAAAATTGTTACTCGTCCTAGGAAATACACAATTTTGCTTTTCGAAGTAAATATCCTATGAACGTTTTCTAACAGGTTCTGCTTCAATTTATCAATTAAATCCACACCCGATGAATATTTAAATTTCTCGAAAACAAAGCCGCATGTAAAAACATTTATTCTACGTTTATTTATTTTTGTACGTGAAATCACCCCTTTCCCGATTAAATCATTATGCATCAATTTACGTATATAGGATAATTCACCGTTTATTTCTTTTTAGTATAGGAATACTGCGTAGAAAAAAAAATAATAAGATTAAGTGAAGGCTCGACAATACTAAATAAATATTAATATAATTTAACGGAATAAAAATATTACAAAAATTAAGATTTGTGTAATAAAACTTGTGTAATAAAAATATTACAATTAAGAAAAGCAAAGAAGGTATATTTAAATTAATGACAAATAAACAGACGTTTCGATACCGATTTGGTCACTCTCAATGTTAAAAAGTTATTAAAATATTAACGGAATTTTAACAAAGAATCATAATCTTAAAAATAAGTTTTTGAACGTTATGTTGATCGTCAGGATGCTTGCCAAATGTAGTCAAGGCCGAATTAAAAAGTCCATTATTAAAAAGTCAAAGGTCGTAAAACTTGGAAAGCATCATAACGGTGCAAAAAAAATTATCTAAAATATATAGCAAAATGTGAAGCAAAAATTATAATAAAAGTTTACATTAATATAGTCATAAAAAAATTAAAATACATTACTCTGTTAAATGAAGAAATATCGTGTAAAGTTTATTGGAGCGAGAGTTGCAAAAGGTTTAAAGAAAAGACTATACATAGACGTGCGCGCGCGCGCGCGTCTCCAATGAAGTACTGCGTAGGAAATTCTCGAATTGTATACGCATATTCAAGAAGAGCATCGATATCGGAATACTTTTGATATTTTAGCTTCACGCTAGCAGATGCATGTGTGCGCGATAATGCATCTCGACGTGGCGAGAGTGCATTATTAAAATGCACATCGAACGTATGCAGTGCTAACGCATTTTGCGTATTGCGCAAAACACGATATAGATGCGACATTGACGAGAGCGTTGATATTTTTAGTGTGTTCATTGAAACTGCGCTACTGAACGAGATTACCAACGCTGAGATTTTCGCGGGCTTTAATTCTCGCATCAATTATTATACGCTTGTATTACAATTGCATTCGATTACAGAGAATAACAATCACAAAGGGTTTAATATTTTGTATCTCAGCTATTATTTAGACGGAATTGCATGACGGTGAAATTTGCGTCAAAAACGCTTCGAATGTTGCATTTACCATCTATCTATCGCAGATGAAAGATCGATTGACGTACCTACTGTTGCAGAAAAAAATATCACGTTTTTATGAAAATCCTATTCCTTCTTGCATGACGACACAAAAAGTAATGAAGTAATATCTCGACGCCTATTCGTTCTTCTTTTGTAAGTCAGAATTACGAGAAACCTGCAGGGAGTAAAGTAGCATGGTAGCTATGTCACTTGGTGTTTACTCTTCTTTCAACGTAGGAAGTAATACATAAGAAACGTAAAAGCGAGTAACTTCGCTGCTCAACCTGGTGTCCTCAGCTGGCTTCGCGTGGCCATTCGCGACATTATTTATCGGTATACTTTAAGTTGGAATACACAATTCACAGCTATGCGCACGAAGCGTATAGCTTCCGGGATACACGTGCATCTACTATACCTTCGCGAGACCATTTGGTCGCGATGTCTTCAGCGTGCCACGCTTAACGAGATTTTCTTTTCTTCTAAATCACAACACACACACACACACACACACACACACAACCTGGCGAGACACCATCACGTCGCAATGAGATCTTGAAAGATCAAGAAGTCGCACGCGATAAATCCTAATAGGGGGTTTCATTCAACAGAAAGTATTTGCCGTTCTTTGACACGTTGTTAGTTGGCTCATACACATGGCAGCAAAATTTCATAAAAATGTATGACGCGTCACTCGAAGGCAACTCATATCGGTCAGACGGCAACGTGTCGTGCTTTTTAAAATCCGGGAACATAAAGTAGAAGTTTCAAATCGAGCTGCAGGATACCGAGAGAGGCAACTTGTATTTACTGCGTATTTAAATGTAATTGATAGTCTTCTGCTTTTATTGGAATTAAACAAGATGAATAGATAGATAAATTTTATACAAATATAAATTTTGTTTCAATTTCTTAACGACGTTCAAAAAACTGCACGTTAAAATGCACGGGAAGATAAAATGGAATTAATATGCGAGTTAATTAGAATGCACCGAGATAAATGAGATAGTATATATTCTCAAGAATAGAAAGAAAAAATTTTCTACAGGACGTAATTATAAGCGATCTTAACCGTAATACGATAATTTTCCGGTCTTCTACTACACACGATGGGTTGTTCATATCCCCGGTTAATTTTCACTTTTATTATGCATGCATACGAAAATTATCAAATTTTATACATATAAGTACTTCAACATCTTTATACTAAAAAAAAAAATTGAAAATAGACAAATCTGAATTTTCCGATTAAATCTATTATAATTTTAGTTGGGATAATCAAAATTCTGATTAACGTGATCAGAATATCCTGATTCGTTTACTTTCCACCAGAATTTTTTCTCAATGTAGAAAATATTCGTAAAGTTATTGCTTGCTTTAAAAAAAAAAAAAAATGATAGAGGATGGAGACTATTACATATTTAGCCAAGTGCACCTATTTCAAAGAAAAGAAATGCGCAGGACACGAATTATCTAATCGCTTGTATCAAGCGGATTAATTATGACGTTGGGCGTTGATATCAATTGCGCCGAAGCAGGTGTACGTACAACAATCTGCAAGGCGACGTGTGCTTGGAATATAGGGTTCAAAGTTGAGCGCAGATTCCTTATCATGGAGTTTAATCGATTCATATAGGTGTGTGATTTGCGTTTAGCGCTTAATTCAGTTCCTTGTTTCGAAACTACCTAACACGCCGAATCTTCGCGCATACGCGCTCGCGATCGCGACAAGAGTGAAATTCTCTATTCCGGATTCTATTTCCGATATCTCTACCGGAGATTTATCAAGGAAGTTTCTGGTACGCCGGCGTCCCCGAAACGACAAATCTTTACGCTATTCGGTTCCGTGCACAACTTACACCTTCCTGGATAAATACAGAGATAACTTTATGCGACGTGCAGTTGTCTCTGCGTGCATTTCAGCGTCCGCAAAAATATCTGCGATAAGCTGAATATTCATAGCATTTGTAGAGAGCGAGCTGCTAAAAGAGATCTCTGATAGATTGGGAAAATATTTACTCTAGCCTCTGAATACATGAATAGAGCGCGCCCTTTCTAATATTTCCACGAGCCGCTCCATTTTAATGTGACATTTTCAAGCTTTGCGCGAATTTACCTTCGACAATGTTTACTCTTGTTTGCAAAGCATTAGAATAATATTTTGCATGCACATATATACATAATATGTAGATATTAGAAAATATTAGGCATGTACGCTTGCATTACTAAAGTTATACGTGCCTTTTCGAAGACTACTCTCCGGAGCGCTACTAAAAAGTTTTCGCTCAGCTAATATTAATAAAGAAACTTTCGCATTGTGCTAATTTATTCATTGTAATGCCAGATCTGACAATGTTATTCATTACGAGCGCATTATAAATCTTTCCGGGAACCGCTGGGATATAATTTTCGTCGGAAAGTCTTAATTCAATTTTTCTGATTCAATTCGTGGTGTTCTTTGCGCGTATCGAATACAGGAGCATTACGTGCCTTGTTTTCAGGATAGTTCTTCACTTTGAAATTATCTACGTTATCTAGAAAAATATCTACGGTCACAAACTGAAACGTCGAACCATCAGAAACTTCACTTAAATCTTCGAAAGATCAAAGCTGGAACTCAAGATAAAATTTTCCTTCCGTTATACATCATTATGATTTTACAGTGAATGTAATTAAAGATAGTGTATCTACAATAATATATAAAGTCGCAAGATTTATTTCGAGCAAAGCGTTAAACATGAGACAATATTAGGAAATAAAGTTCCTCTGTTTCACAGCATAGTCCTGCTCAATTCTTAATCGCCTGAAGCGAGCTATCTCTAGGAGCTTTCATCTCCTACCGTTTATAGAACGCTTGTTTGCGAAGATCAAGGACGGAAATTATATATGCATATATAAATTGTTCTTTATTTAGAAGAAGCTTTACTTTTTGCATAATTGATTAATTAAACGATATATTTTATTGCGATAGATTAGACTAGACTGTTTAACTAAACCAGATATACGAAAAAACATACGAATTTATAAAATTTCTACATAGAAAACAAAAGCAACTACACAATAAAACAAAATACAGATAGAATTGTATTATTATATATTCAATATTTGTTATACTGAAAGAATTGTTGTTTCAATAATATTTTTTTAATTAAAAATAAATTGAAAATAATCTTGATGATTTAACAACAGTATTAATGAAACAAAATTTTATTAAAACAAGAATAAAGTATTTGTTTCATTAATGTGTCATTGAATTTATCTAACAAAATTATTTCCAATTAAGATAATGCTGTTGGTACATCATTTTTTTTTTTCAATGCACACTTTTACCATTGCGAAAATAATTCTTGACGTGGAAGCTGTAATTATGTAAGCGTGTCACGTCAGAGTTCATTTTACGCAAAACTGAGTTATGAATAAACTTATTGACAGTGATTTATTGACAGACAGTTTAATCGTTAGTATCGTACGTTTCTGCTATCACTTCCCACACGATCGTACTACGCTCGATAAACCTGAAATTCTATCTCGCTTGGCCCGCGAGAGATTTGTCGGCGAAGTTTGTGATATCTCGACCCGCTGATCGGCCTAATCCTCGTTGTAATATTGCGCCAAGCGGCGAGAAGTACTCAAATTTGATTTTCGATCTTACTAAGACATCGCCGCAAAGTGTTGATCGATGATACAGAGAGATAATGAATCGCGCGCAACTCCGGGCTTCCTTAATAAACTCGGCTCTTACGTGCTTTACGGTATTTCATATAGGTTTACGACGTTCCGTTCCCTTAATCTCGGTCTCGTATGAATATTTCACGAGAACGAAATTGTGATACGCGAAATACGAATCTCTTCTTGCGCGTGGATAATAATAAAAAGAAAAAAAAGTAATACTCTGCGAGTGAAATGCCGATTTTCTGATTAAACAAATTCAATGCATATTCCTGTGCTCTGACGATGGACATATACATATAGAGAATGCATAGGTATGCAGCAAAATAAAAATATTCATTTTGGTATCCATTATACATTTCATGGTAAAGTACATATATAAATAATAATTGGAAAAATAGGTCAACTTGGATTTTTAAGTAAATATACTTGTAATTGATTACGCACATAGTGTACCACAATTTTCCGCTGCAGAGATAAATATTTTTCAACTAGAAAAAGAGAGAGCGAATATGTGGACGAAACTTTTAATTAAATTATTTTGAATTTATAAACTAAAAATGAATTTTTAATTAATTATCAGCTAACATTAATTATCAATCGGTCCCAATTAGCGTATGTGTTTCATAAATCATTATTAATTTCGTTATTATCATAATGAAAATTTCAATATTCGTTAGTCACGTTCACCGCAAATTATCTAATATTTAATCATTTTGTAAATCTTTTCATATTTTACCAGAGCTTCAAATCACAATGCCGTTTATTCGATTGATCACTGACGACTTTCACAAGTCCGAGATTTATATCCCGCGAATATGCGGTAGATCAGGTAAACAAGAAGTCTCCTTCTTTCTCTATGTATACATTTATATCTCTCTCAAGAAGTTTCAATTTCGATGATTAAACGCGAGCGTAGCTTGAACAGTGTTTGGTCCGGAGCGCCTCGGTTCCGCTCTACAAATCTCTTTTTTATTTTGCAAGCAAAAATGGTAAATCACAAGACATACAGATTGTTCTGTGACTTCTGTTCTTGTTAGAGAATAAACAAACAGTACCGCGCGTGGCTGACTAAGAGAATAAGAAAGAAATACGTAAACGTAAATCGCGAATTTTTAATTACTGGACTGCAGAGGAGAGTTGACGTGCATTTTGAAGACAACAATTTCCTTCTGCGCTTTTACATTGAAATTCATTTTTATCCCATTACCTTTGTCAGTATATTTCATGTAAAAAAAAAAAATATTCCCTTTGAGTATATAGAACATGGAGGGATGATTTTTCAAATGGACAAGATCGCCATGACAAAAATGAAACGACAAATAAGAAAGTAAAATTAAAACAAATTAATTTATAAAAGTAAAGGTTGCATAAAGTCATTTATATCGTTAAAACTTATCATTTTGTTAAATACCATTATTAAATATCAAAGGTTCGGCAAATGGCTCTGATTAAAGTATTGATTTTGCCAACCCATGCTTTTGTGAAGTTGTGTTTTATTTGTCGGTAATCAAGCGCTATGTGCCTTAATGAGCGTCAGGGGAAAATTATGGTCTCCTATTGGCAGCTACTAAATAATTACAGCAAAAAGCTCGATCTTTTAACATCAAAGAGTATATCGGAGAGTCCCTGGAATGTGTGCCGAAAAAGATCCATTAGAGAGAAGAAAAACTGCTATAGCAATTACACATGAGCAGTACTTAATTGCGTATTAAATCAAGATGCATTTATCAAAAAGTATAAATAACAATATTAGGATAACATTCTCGCGAAGTAATACTTATTAATGTATCAAAATAACTTTATATATACACCTTTTTAAAAAATTTATAAATATTGTATAAATATTTCAAAAGATCTATGAGACATTTTCAAAGAAGTTTTCATTTATAAAGAACATTGCCAAGATATTTTCTCTTGCAATGGTTTTTTCCTTTTTTAATATATCGTAAAATATTAAACATGATTCTTTAATACTTTTTTCGTCGTTAATTTCATAGCTGCGCTGGCTCGGTCTAATTGCAAAACGTATAATTGAAATATTAAACGAAGCAATTATACGTATAAAAAACGTTCAAAAAACGTAAAAGAGCCGCGACACGAATCTCGCTAATCCACATAACAAATAGATGGATAAAACCAAATAGATGGATGAAAAAAGTTAAGGAAACAATGGATTAGTCACAAAAAGCTGATACTCTTTGGAATGCAAAGTTCCTTTCTTCGAGCAGAAAAATGAGTCGTCCACTCAGCCAAACGGGAAAAACTCCCGACAGCATTTGGCGGTTTTCCCATTCCCCGTTCTTTGCTTTAGGAAAATTTACCGCCGATTTCGAAGATGACGTACCGCGCGGTAACGTTTCCGCGAAGTGCACGAGAAATTATTGTCTTCGCACTCCTATTGAAAGGCTCTTTCAGTTCGCGAAAAGTCTTTCTCGACTGAAGTCCTTCTCTCGAGTCGACACGAGCCGACAGATTCACTCTCGGTGAGTCACGATGAAGTTACGTGTGTCGATGCTCCAGAAAAATTTTATTACTATTCCGCGGTTGCTTTACCTTTGTGAGAAGGAACGAGTTTCTTTCTCTTTCAAAATACTGTCTCGACAGAAACCATGCCCCTTCCTTACGCACAACCTTCTGGAAAATACATTCGAGATTCGCAGTAGTCTACAGAACGTGCAACACAATCTCGCGCAGGATTTGATGAAAAAATTCACTGCGGAATATAGCGTAGTATTTCACAGTTAAATTATTTAGCTTTCAGCAAAACAACGTAGGCATTCGCAAAAGAGCCCGGTCCTTTCTACCATTTTTATTTAGTATTCGTGTCGTCTATGCTGCATTTCTTTCATAACGTTTTTAAAATTGCATATTTTTAAATATGTCCTTAAGTAGAAAAATATTTAGTAAAAGGTAAATAAGAGAAATATAAATGTAATTATAATTAAAACGAATATTCATAAAAATTATACTTAAACCTTATATTTCTCAAGAAAATTTATATATAGACTTAATTACAATAGATATAAACTATACTAGATTAAAAAATATAAGAAAGATAAGAAGAAACGAATATTGCTATTATTAAATTACGATTATCTGACTTTAGATCTTAATCCTATCTCATTTTTGAAAAATATCTTTATTAGACCATTTTGTGTGCAAATATTTATTCTTTTAAAAACTCCTCTACTTTTCTCTGGCCTGGCGTGAAATCTCTCGTATAATTTCATAAATCTAAACGACGTAATCCTTAATGAGGCAACGAGAACACTCCTAAAATGGCAAACACGCCACAATTAGGGGCAGCAAGGCGCGCGTGACAGGTTAAATCATTAAAAAAAACGAAGAAGGAGTTGGATTTCCCCTATAATTCTTCTCAATTTATTTTCACGAGCAAAGATGCGTCATTTGCTCTCTCTCTCGATGTCGGATCATTAACTCTCCCTTAAATTTGCATTACATCTTGTCCATTTAGTCCGGACAAGCGCGGAATTAGAAGTAAATTATGACAAATTTTACTTTACGAAAAGATATTTGAAAGCTAATTGACGTATATAATACGTGATAAATATTCATTCGTGTGAATATGAATTGATACGCCAGGTCGAATCTTTTCGATTTTAAAAGTAAATATTACTATTTTCATTTCATTTCAATTCAAAAGTGGATTCTGGAATGAAAATTATGAGATTAAGCATTGTGTAACTAGCAAATCATCTAACGGAAAAATAAAGATTTAACAGCGGACCAT
This sequence comes from Cyphomyrmex costatus, assembly GCF_001594065.2. Taxonomy (NCBI): domain Eukaryota; kingdom Metazoa; phylum Arthropoda; class Insecta; order Hymenoptera; family Formicidae; genus Cyphomyrmex; species Cyphomyrmex costatus. Next base: position 243,322 of record NW_017279311.1, on the reverse strand, counting down.
AAGCTGCGGATGTTGCCTCGAGAACGCACATATTCAAAAGATGATGTTATGTAAATCAGGATTATACATATTTGCCCTAAAGGCGAACAAGTTTCTCAAGCTCACACGTTTTAACAGAAACGCAATTTTGCACTTTGTTTGTAAACTAATATAAAAAGTTAAATTTAATTCACAAAGTATTCAGAAATAATACGTCAGCTAAGCTACTACGTCATTTTCTTACGGCATTTTATATAATTTCAATTTTTTATTTGCAAATAAATTTTATAAAGTATTTAATACGTTTGTACAACTCAGATGACTGTCCTGTAAGAAAATGTACTAAATCTTAATACTATTCCTTTGAATAATACTAGTAAACATTTACAGTAAATAAATATTTATTCAATGAGACAAAATAATAGTTAAGTCAATTTAATGGTCTTTATACACGTCTGCATTTAGTAAATACTTACTTATAACTATTCAAACAAATATTTATGAAAATTTAGAATTGCGTGTAATCAATAAAATTCATACAAGCGAATATAAGTTAGGAACAATCGATGCAATTGATCTTTTCTGCCGTAAATATTCTCTGACTTAAAATGAAAATGGATAATCAATAACGAACGTATGCACGGTTAATGTGTAATTTATTAGGACGCACGGGATCCTCACATTAAGAGAATTTATTTCTATTCCGCAAAATCGTACACATACATATACGTAGACGTATAATGGGTATACATTTGATGAGTATGAGTACGATAAAATTTTGATAGAGAATCAGGACCATTCCATTCCGCCATTAGTACACACCGTCGCTAATTGGTCATTATAGGCGCTACAAATACGGCATTCCGTTTCAGGGACTTTTATAAAGAGAAATGTGGAAATCGTATCGAAACTTCGTCTCCCAAGCTCCGAGAAATCAGCGATAATTGGAAGTAATTGTGCCGAGCGTCCCTCGAAGATTGGAAAGATCTCGTCTCGCGCGCTATTTTCAAAGATTTAATTCGTTGTCGACCATTAATTACAACACGCCCGCTCGACTTCTCGGTGTCATTTATAAAACTTTCACGCCGCAGCGTGTCGCGCCTTAATAGTATCATGCATATACATATATATAACCGAATGCGGATTTACCTCGCATACATTGATTTCGAACGTCCAAATATTTGCGAATGCGCGAATCGATAATAAATACTCGGCGTAATAAAAACGGAGCGGCCAAATAGAGTGTACGACGCATTTTTTTTTTTCTTTTTTTTAATCGAAGCGCACGATTTTAATAGTCATCCGCATTCGAACTCGATGGCCGACCGCGCGCCGATTTATGCGCGTCACGTCTCGAGAGAGATTTCGCGGATCTCTCACGCAACTTTATTTGCGCTAGAAGTGAATCCAGCAATCGCACGTAAATCGAACATTTCTCTATAGGCACGTTAAACTGAGCGGACACGCGCGACCACCGCATTTTTCCTGGACCGCGAAAAATGGACTAAACATTACACGTGGCGATAACAAAAATGGCAGCGCAGAGACGACAGTGTGGAGATAAAAGGAAAAAGTGTGAGAAAATATATATCGTTGTTTATCACTCTCGTCTCTCAAAACGCGGGGAATGTGATGTGATATCTTCTTTATAATTTCTTATACAATACACGTCATCGTTCCTCTTCGATACTTTGCTATTTCACCTGCCCTATGAACTTTGATACAGACGAATATTAACGTATTAACGTCGGCTTGATTAATGATTCACGAAGTGACGGATGAATTAAATCCTCACGAAGGAGCCAGAAAAAGGACTCGTTAAATTCGTCCATCGACTCGAAAATAATCGCGAATTCCGCTTCCAATCTTTCGCGAAAATTTTCATTGTCAAAATATTTTAACGTTCTCATATCTTTACATTAGTAAATTCATTAAATTTTATATATACGCCATCTCGATGTATTTACTCCACCCTGACAGGAAATAATTTAGATAATAGAATCGCTTTTTATTCGCGTTATATCGAAAAGGAGTGTTCAACTTTATTGGCTGTAAATTACATTAAATGTTAAATATTAAATATTAAATTCGTATCGATTGTGAAATATGTGTAAAGAGAGAAAATTTTATATAGTTACATTCCATGCAAAATGTATTTATTCAATCAAGGAAAAATTACAAATGGATTCGAGAGAATTTATTAAAACTGATTTAGATTAGAGAGTACTTCACATACCGCGCCGTCAAACTTCTCACCTTCGCCGAAGTCTCGACTCGTGCAATTAAATGTTTAAGAACTTATAGCCGGATGAGAACGTCTTCTCACACGCCCCTCGAACGTTCTTATCGTCGGTCGTTAGGCGCGAAGTCATTAATTTCTTCAACTTCGCAGCGATCGTCTGCACGAATAATATTTAATGAAAAAAGTCTAACAAGCAGAAGAACTCGCAGTTGCACGCCTGACTACGCCACGACTCAAAATTATTCAAATATATGCTGACAAATGGAATATAAGCATAAGCAGACGGAGAGTAGAAAGAGACAGAGAGAGAGAGAGAGAGAGAGAGAAAGCGTTCACGTGAAACTCGTCAGACTGATGGATAGAAGAACAGTCGGTTACGAAAGCTTGACTGGATTATAAAGACACGTTGGAAATGTGCACGATTCTGCACTACATAGCTGTATAATGATATTTTCGCCCTTCGGAACGCCATCCTGAATGTTAAACCCACGAATTTTCATGCCTGGGCGGAAAGTTCTTGTAAAATCGCACGGTCCGGAATATAACGGAGTCCAGCTCGCCGGCCAACCGTATTTGGATATGAAAGCGCCGAAGAAATTTTCAATATCTTCATCTGAAATTCTTCGGGAGGACTGTTCAGAAACAGAAAACGTAATAGAAAACTTTATTACGGTCCGCCCGACAGTAATTATATTCGTGGAATATAATCATCCGAAATGCGATAGCGAGGTCCGACGTAGGTACATTATTACAGTTTCCTCAAGCAGCAAGTTGAAAGCAAGCAACTCGCGCGAACGTAAAGACGTAAACAGAAACAATGTACAACATGCATGTAATTATAGAAACATAACGGAATATGTATCTCTGGGAAATTGTGTAACGTTATAAGTTTTAAATAATCCTGCCAGTTTAACAAACTCGTTAAAAACAGAAGTTACTGTTATGTCTGTTATAATTATATATGACTGCCTTTAAAACAAACGTTTGACGCAGAATTCACATAAAAAATATATTTTTCATTATGCAGATATAATACGAGTGCTCTGTTTATTAAAAGAGATTTTATGTGTGCAATTATTTCTCGAACTTTTTCAAACACAATATACGTGCTGGATGTTTCGCTTGTGACGCTTTCGGAAAAAAAATGGGGCGGTTTTTATCGGATACAAGTACGAACTCGTTAAGCTCCGGAATAGCCCAAATTAACCTCCGGGGCGTAATTAACCCTCGGTAAGAGCGACTGCTACGGTTGCAGCTTTATCAATAAATAACTCTGTCGTAAACGTGACAAGAGAATATTCACCTCATTAAAATTGCCAAGATACTTAATTTACGAACGTATTCTTACATCACGCTCATCGTCACTGTATCATACGTAAAACTAGAAGAAAATGTGTCTTTATGAAAGTACAAGCTGCTAATAAACGCCGAAAACGTTCAAGAGAACAAATTCCCTCTATATATATTGAAGAAAACACTAGATTTTAATAAATATCTGTTTAAATTCTCACGGTCCAATAAGATTTGATATTATCTGCTTAAATAGGTCAAAATAAATATTTACTAAATGTAAACATATATTTAATCGATGCAAAAACTTTTAATTTGATTAATTTAATTAACACCTTTTTACCGACAACGACTAAATATTTATTTACTATATAAATAAACATTTATTTAACACTATCCAAAAAGATATGTAATTAAGATTGAATAAATTCCTTTCTGCGTAGTGCGTAGACGATCGTGCGTATCAATTGGTCACAATGTCACGTAAAAATGTCAACACACAGGTTTCATTTATGAAAATACAAATCTGCAAAGAGCACCCGTCTTTTTTCTCTTCTACCATGATGTTCTCAGAGCATTTCATTACCGTGATCCTTCAGTAGCGAAGCCGAACGGTACTGCAGGAGAAATTAAGAAAAGGCACGGAGGTGGTATTCCCAGATCTCTCATTTCGTCTCGGAATCAACGGCGCGTCGTGTAGTTCTCTTAACGAGAAAGCTGCTCGTAAGGGGAAGAAGCGCCACGACGTCGTCGCACGGCGATTGCGGCGCGACGACGGCCTATTCATCGAGTTGTTCCACTCGCCGAGTATTAAAGGCCGACTCCCGCCGCCATTCTATCGAAAGCCAAGGAAGCGCCGACAAAGTTATTGCAACCGCGTTAAGTCCGTTTTAACGGCTTAGCGAAACTCGGTATATGGGAGTCGGGTTTTAACGGCGAAGTGGGAAAAAAACAACGGGAATAAAGACGGTGGATGGAAAGGGGCGTTTTGGCAAGGAATTACGTTTACCTCTCCTCTTCTCACACCCTCGTTTACTTATGAATGCACTCCTGTTACTTTTTCTCCTTTCGCGCACACGTGAGAAAGTTCTTATTGCATTTCCTATACGTGTAAACGCGTATGCTCGGAAAGTGGAATATGGAGAAAGATGTAGCGTATTATACAGCTTCCTCGTTATTTTGCGCCTCGATAAAGTAAAATGAACATCGTATGTATGTATAATACAAGCAGATATTCAAGTAAAACAGATCGCATAGATCTTTCCTTTCACGTTGCAAAAATTACCGTTATATATTCGCCTTACAGATATGCATACGAAGAGAGAACTCCGCACAACTCGAAACCGCCGTGCGCGAAGCAGATCTATAAATCAGAGATGAATCCGGCGGATTACACACCAACATACGTGAATTTGTCGATGTATGGACCGGTTACGGTATCATTATCCAGTTCGCACTTGGATTCAGCTTGTGAAAAGCCGAAAAAGGAACAGCTTCGATCGATGAAAAAAAACATGGATCGAACAACAGAGGCTATAATCGCATTTGGCATCACTGAATTTGTTATCGATGCTTTCAAGACCGATTGTTCGCGAGCTTTTCTTCGTAAATCTTTTGCCCCAGTCAGTATATTTTTCTCAATTATTTGTCTTCTCGATATAATGTTTCAAATAGTATTCTCTTATTCGCAATGAAACTGGTGGTCAATTTTGTTTGTAAAATTAGAAATTTATTTTTGTGATAAAAAAAAAAGTCGGTCTTCTTATCTCAGGAAATTGCATCGTCTTATCGTATCTGCAGCTGACCCCGACGCGTTTTTGCCACGATCACGAAAACATTTTACGTTTGATTTTAATTCGGGAGACACAGTACGGCATCATAAATGGTATCCATCGCGTATTGATGCTCGATATAAACTTTTAAACTCGCTCTCTCTCCTCAAATTTATTTTCCCGAAGTGAAATATACATACGTCGAAAACTTTTCCATATTCGAACACTCAGTAGCGCGCGCTTAGAACATGTGCACGTGTAAAGAATGAGTAATAGAGGCGGAATATTCAGAGAAATGTTGTATGACATAACTTCTAAAAGGAAAATTTCGATAAGAGAAATTTACATTCGTCTTAGTCTTTGGCGGAAACCATCAAAATGCAAATGTTTCAAACACTGTCGCGTATAGAAACAACTTCTTTCTTTTTAATTAATAATAATATTTGTATAATTCGCGTTCTCGATTTATCCAATTTTCATACATAATTTTTGAAAGTGGAATTCTCGCTCCACAGTGTGGAAACAGAAATTGTGAAATTTTTATCCGCAAATCTCCAAAAGGTAATTCATTACCCAACGTTCTACTAATTTAATGAATTATCTATGCTACCGAATAGCTGCCGAATTACAGCCACATTCATTCATCTTTAATCCTCATTCTCTCTCTCTCTCTCTCTCTCTCTCTCTCT
>NW_017279311.1:106795-237304 GCF_001594065.2 Cyphomyrmex costatus | reverse complement strand
CTCTCTCTCTCTCTCTCTCTCTCTCTCTCTCTCTCTCTCTCTCTCACCAGAACTGAGAATAAATTAAGGGTCGCGCATACCGCATTCCTATCCTCCTTTCTCTCAAAATTTCTCTCAGAATATTCAGAGACCTACACAATAATCTTGGCCATTATGCAAAAGACAGATTCAAGCATATAGGCATAGGCATAGAGAACGTAGATATTGTTATCGTGACTAAGTGCAACGATTCTTCAATTTGATGAAGAACACGAGGCATTCTTGTATGTCTGTATTTTCTATCGATTCGTCTGTTCATCATAATGCACAGTTTGCGTAAAAAGATGGCGGGTATTAAATAATTTTAAAAGTCAAAAAGAAGTAGAAAGTAAAAAATAGACTCCTAGCAATATAGAAATTCATAAATTTAATACATTATGCTTTTTCTTAAATTTTCTCTTTAATTATTTATTGTTGTTATAATTTAAATAATTAATTCATCACGTATTGTGTTAACATTCTGGCTAATTATTATTCATTGTTACGCGCATATTATGTAGATATTAAATTGTACATTTACATATAAAAGTTGTCAATAAATGATAATTAAATGGCATTAAAAAAATTTCTAGCGTGATACATATAACATACTAATACGACTGAAAATAATATTTCTTTAGCTTGTCACGCCAACATTAATCTTCCGGCGAACATTTACATCACTGTCTGCAGTAACAGCAAACATCTATCTGCTTAGTAATGGCTCCCACTAAAATCACAAAACTTTCGCGGAAAATTGTACCATGAAATATTCCTTTTCCTTTCGCCAACATTATCTAAATTTAATCAAAGATTGATAGATTTAGCAAAAGATTTGACGTTTTTCCATCTAAACTATGTATTAAATAATATTATAGAAATAAAGCTTCCTTTAAAAGAGACTGACAAATTTTTTTTTTTTTCATAAAAAGGGAATATATTAAAATCCATGGCAAAATTTGTTTTTGCTGAAATCTTGTTTTCGACTTTATTCGATAATGACGAACCTCTCGCATCAAATTAATGTATTTAGATTCGTGTCACTGAATACAACGTAAAAAGTACATTATTATTTACATATTATATATTATACAACTCCTGCCCACGCTATGCAAATTGTAGGAAAGTAATGATCAACCGAACCCGCCGCGTGCATCCTAATCGACGGCGAAAAGCCATCGGCAAGAAATCTGTTTACGGTTCGCTTTGCAAGTATATAGATGATAACACGTTCGACGAAAACGGAGCTGATATACGACTACGATCCTCGTAGGAGCCAATTAAGAGATGCAAGTGATCGCCGCGATCCGGGGAGGAGATAAAGAAGGGAAAAAAAAACACCTGTCCGATTCCCATGCGGTAGTTCCAACTTCCAACCCCTTCTATCTCCCGTTGTTGTCCCCTTTCCGACCACCACCGCTCGTAGATACACAAATGCGCGGGTCTCGACAAAGCTACTTTGTTACTGCTAATTGGCTCGCGCGATCGATAACCACGCAATTCGAGCGCTTAATCCCATCGCAAACTGCATGCGTGGCAGGGCGTGACGTAAGAACACGCGTGGACACGCCGTTTGCAACGTTTGCACGTACGTTAATTCCACGTTGCCCTAATTCTGCGGCTTTAACCAAAATCCGACGCAATACGGAAGATAAAAATAGTACGTATTGATATTAATGCAAAATACTGTTCCTTGTTTAAGAAAAGCTCTCTCTCGGCTGCTTTAAATAACTTTTCAAGCCAGTGGCGTGTAGAAAAACGTAAGCAGTAATCAAATCAATATTTTGAATTTGCTATATTGCTTACGTCACTATAATTTTACAGTCTCTAACTGCGATTGACCAATTCGCTTATTACCTTACGCGTTTCTCTGTGCCAGTTCATGTTTAAAATTAGTAGCCTATAAAAAAATATAAATAGTACATCATAAATATAGTAAGTATTACAGTGAGTAAATTGGCCAGTTACAGTCAATAATATAAGACAATAACATACAAAGTAAAAAAATATTTTATATTTGTGTTAGAGACGGTCCACTCAAGTCCTTGTTAAAATTTTATATTAAATTTTTAACATATTCGAGTGTTAATTTAACATAATGTGATTATATATTTAAATATTTTGTATTAAATTAATATTCAACTTTTCTTAGTGTACCAAAATAACACATTGCCCCGTCGACGGGCATCTTAATGTTAATTTGTAAGATTATTAAAAATTTTTTTCGCATAGTTAACTGCGTTTGACTCTTTATAGCCTTTAATTTATGTTTGTTTATTTGTTTTTTTATAAAAATAATGTTTTAAAACGTAAATTCGAAAATTACGAGGCAATTTAATGTATCAAAAATGTTAATTTTATTGAAAAATAATAATTATTAATCACACTGGCTCGAAAGATTAAATCAAACATAATATTTATGTAATGCCTATATGAGCCAACACAGGATATATGAGTGTGAATATGTAATTTTATTTATTTAAAGAACAAGATATGTATATGTTTCGACCCTGGTTTCGGGTCGAAACGTGTGTATATCTTCAGTCCCAAAAAGTCAAACCTTATATTATATACATCGCATTTTGAAGAATGTGTTCAATCTTGTGTGACATTGTATATTTGTTTGGCAAAATTGATGCCGTATTGGTCAGGTCTTTTTTGAATCAATTTGTTTCAGTTGTTGTAATTGATTATTGAAAAAATATGCTTTCATAAATTGCTTAAAAATCACGTTACAGTTACATTTTCTATGTTAATTTTTTTCATATAATATTCATATTACTTTTTAATATATTTACAAATATATTAAAAACTAACATGAAATGTGTTGAATTTAACACAAGTTTTTCAAACGTATATAAATAAATCAGCGTTCTCTATTTGCTTACGTTTTAATGCTTACATTTTTCTATGTACAGTTACTAGCTTTACTGGTCATTATTTCTTATTGCAATCTATATCACATAAATAGTGTCTAAACATGTCTTTGTCTCTAGGAATAAGATATCTGTCGACGATAGTAGGCGGCAAGTGCCAATAGAGTGAAGATATCGGATGTAAACGAGGCATACCTGTCTTACTATGTGACCAGAATAAAATGGAACATATATTTGTATCGGAAACTTAACCTTTGACCGTAAGGGATCGTGAGAAATCTTACGTTATTGCGTCATACGCGTAGATCATTCTTGTAAAAAAATATCTCGATTGTACGACTAAAAGCACATACATAATTATACGTCGAGCGTAATTATCTCTCTGTCCTTCCTTGTCAAATCAAGCAATCAAATTACGTCACAAATTTGTGATAACAATGATAAATAGCGAGCGATATAATTTCATAGAGTGAAATGTTATTCATTGTATGTCCCGTTAATAAAATTAAGAAGTGTCGAGCGAATACTAAATAATTCTCATGGAATAGATATTTACGGTGAAAATGGCGAAACAACGATCTGACGAAACAACGGACTCACCAATATATGTGTGCTTCTACAAATTAATTTACGCTGCGGTAGCCGGTATGATGTCGACAGTCCTTATTAGTGTGATCACCGTCCGAGTGGTAAATTTGTGATGGCCAGGACGAATAATGAGGCGAAACGCTTCCGCTCCGCTGCATCCGAATCCCTTCATGCAGAAATACACCTTCAATAAATGTAAAAATGCGATTTCCACTAAAAATAATTTCTAAAAGAAAAATAAAGCGTAGTTTATAAACAAGGTGCAACGTCGATAAGATGGGAAGATATTTTTTTAAGTTTTTATATAAATTTATAAACAAATGTGGGTGTGTGTATATATATATATATGTTTGTAACGCAACGAACAAAAAAAAACAGCGACAATAAACAAGATGAAACAGAATTATTTAACGTATTATATTTTTCTTTCTCGTTAACCGTCTAAACTCTAACGTGAAGTCAAATAAAATAAGTTTGATCAAATGATCGCAAATGATGAATTATTTATTGTATTATTCCATCCAATATCTCTCCCCGATCTGCAAATAATCTATATTTTCCAAATTCCACCTTCGAGTCTCATCTATTTAAATATTAAATATAAATGTCGGGATCTCACCTATCCCAAATCCTCGATCCTCTTGCAAATTCTTCTCAACCTTCTCAACTGCTAAAATAATCCCGGCTCAAACAACAATATAATATCGATACTTCGTAATTCATTTGTCACTACGGTGCATTTATCAAATCGTTTAATTCTCTTCGCAATATCTCTTTCTTATCATTCTCTCTTTCTCTTTGAGTTGCTAGAGAGTTCCGTTTGTCGGCCTTTAAGCTGTGCCTTCGCTTCCCTTCAGAGCCAATTTGCAATCATTGAACATCATTATGTAGCTTTTACTTTCGCAAAGGCCTGTCGATTGTTTTGATGCACTGAAAAACAGTTCGGATCCCTCGATTACTCGTTCCCTCATTCTTTGCGTTACACCTCATCTCTTTAACGTACTTCGTTCACGCGAGTTCATTGACATCCGGCCACTGCCCGACTGTCTTCTCTCTCGACACTACAACTGTCTCGTCCTACAGATTCGAACCACTCACCATTCAATCTGTGGACAAAATTTTTTATTCTTTTCTAATGAGATTCCCGAAGGAGTCAATCATCATTCAACTTTCCATTTTCTTTCTTGCAGTTTTGATGCACCAAAATTCCTCTACGTCTAATACACACCAGCTCGATCGCTTTTTATTGAGTAAAATTATCAATTCAATTTCGAGCTTCCTAACAACCGATATCGTGATTTTGCGCTTGAAACATAATCACCCAAGTAAGGAGCTCTCTTCGATCTCTTCTTCTAAATCACCAAACTCACCAAAAGGACCGATGAGAAATGTCCCCGCTAGGGGACTTTTCCACGGTGAACTTTTACCTAACTCAGATCTTGACGCATGCAAGATCGAGCGTGATCGAGGTAACGCGAAAACAATGACAGATGATCCAGAAAGGATGATCCAGGTGGTGCGATCGAGCGTGGAGCAGGGAAGAGACGAAAGACCGGCCGGTATCGGACCTCGTGGATGCTGACTTGTTGGTTTGCGGAGTAACGTGTCCGTGGGTGGAGTGCGCCCCTCGCCGCCGGGTGGCCGCAGACCAGGTCGGCGACCGTCGTCGTACCCGTGTCCTGCGAATGGCTTGTACCGACGGCGCGCTCGCGACTGGGATCCTGGATTTCGGATGAGGAGCTCGCTCTCAAGAATCAAGCACGCAGGCGCTGCATGCTCGCCGTCTCTTTCCCTGGCGCGCCGACTCGCCTCGGCTCTCTCTGTCTTCCTTACTCGGCAGCCGGCCTGCCGGTTGCTCGCCTGCTCCTGCTTACGCGCTGGGTAGCTGATACGGGAGAGTAAACCTACCCTGTCCACCTGCCCCTACCTGTCTGCCCTACCTGTGCTCCCCTGTTTCTGACCCTACCCCACTACCGCCCGCCGTCATCATAGAAAAGACGTGCATTCTATTAATAATTGCCTCGGTGACGTGGTCTTAAGCGACACGAGTGCATTTGCCGCTTCCTGACGTAGTCCCAGGTTAATGACGTTGAGATATTCGCGTTAACACGGGGCGCATCCACGTAGATGCATCACACTAATCGTGTCAATCTGGTCGACGGGTCTCGAGCGGAACATGCTAAGCGGAAGCGATTACGCGCCATAACGACTGATTGCAGAAGCGTATAATCAATATAGAAAATATATACAAATAAATAGATAATTTCCTAAATGTTTTAAAACACTCATTATGCAACCTTCATTTTTTTTTTCTCATCTCATCAGAGGAGATAAAAGCTTCGTATTCGTTCTGAATTTAAAAAAGTTATTCTCTTATTTAGTTTTAATCAAACTAAGTGCCGGAGCACGTTTTTCTAACGTTCCACATCGTTACAGTCGCAAAATATAACGAAAACTTTATTACGATATTAGCTGTCGTTCACAAATGTCAACATGCGAGCCGTTTTATTCTATAATGTCCTTGTCTGTTCCTGCTCGTATAGGGCTATACGTACGTGAGTCTGCCAAGGGTTGTTTTACCCATCCTAGTCCTTCGCTCGCTACGTGCCTCGAGTATTTTCGCAACGAGAACCTGCACTACCTGCCTACATACTGACATTTATAGGCGCACTTGCGTGCATGGGTTTAAAACTTTTTATTCGTATACACAATGCAATTTTTAATCCAACCAGCTGGATTTAATTTGGGAAAGCTTCGTAGAGCCCTAATAAAGAATTAGACCGCTGTCTCTCAAAACCGCTGCAAAAATAACAATGAAGAAATGATAACGATGCAAACAATTACACTAATATTGTTTTAATAAAGGAGTCTCAGTGCAAATGCAATCGCATGTATGCGTATTAAGGTTTCCAAGAGTATTGTGCAGGTCGCTCGGGATCCTATGGAAACTACCTAAATCCCGAAATAACATATGCATTCAAGAAACAGTTTATAACGATACACACACGTGACATGCATAGTGAGTATAAACTATGAATTAATTAGTAAAATCTTTCTAAAGTAATTACGCTATTTAACATCCAAATTCTCTCAAAAGTGCTGTAGGAGTACATATTCCTAAAGGTTTTCTTACACTGAACACGATGCTATCATCAAAATTTACGTAGCACATTAGAAAGTTTCAGTAAATTAAAGTAAAATTGATCAAAAATACCATTTTTGGCCATTTTTGACATCTTTTTATAGCAAAACAAAATTTGTTTCTAAATAATGGCATCTAAAAGTACAATTCAAGAGCTTTCAAATAAATTTTAATTCATGATTGCGTGTAATTTGTTGTCATCAAGTTATCGCTAAAGTTTATTTAAATTTTAAACTTTTTTGTATAATTACGCAATTAACAAAACATTATTTTCTAAATATGCCACAGTATATATCCAAAGAATTTTTTATATTGAACACAATGTTGTCAGAATTTGTGTATAACATATCAAATTTTTAATAAATGCAGATGAAATGGATCAAAAACCATTCCAATTTACTAAAAATCTTGCTACATTACGCAAATTTTAACGATGGCATCGCGGTGTTCAGTGCCAAAAAAATTTCGACGTATTAGAGCATTTCAAAGAGAAAAGAAGTAATTTTTTGTTGAACTGTAATTACACAAATATCTAACACCCAAATAGTCATAACTTGATGAAAATGAGTGTGATCATAAATTAGTATGCATTTAAAAACTTTCGAATTGTACTTTTAGGCCGACATTTATAGTCTATCCTTATTTAAAAATCTTAACTAATATTTTAAGATGTAATATTATTACATTATTGTATAAAGATGCTAATACTATTCTATGATTGGTTTACAAATTATGATATCTTAAGAGACTGTATACTACCGTCGATCTTAAGTATAAGAACGGACTATGAATTGCTACAAATGGCGTAAAATTTATTTATAATAGAAAGAAGATTTTATTTTAAATTAAAAAATATTGCAAATGGTAAAACTTTTACCCATTTTATCTCAATTTCACTTGAAAATCTTGACATGCTACGCGAATTTTGCAGAAACGCGAAAAAATCTTCAAAATGTGTACTGTGGCACTTCGGAGAGAAAAAAAAGACTTTTCAAACAATATTATTGACAGATATAGGTAATTGGAGCAACTTATATTATTTTAATAATAAGGCCACATTGAAAAATAACAATTTAAATCGACGATAATACAAAAAGATGCACGACTATAATAGTTTTATTATGGCTATACTTTCCGACGCTTTAAACAATCTATAATTCGTGTCGGAATCAGAAAATTTAAAAAATTATTCATTTTTTATTCATAATTTTGTATGTTGTGTAATATGTTATTAAAATATACATACATATAAAAAATATAGATTATGTACATGCATTAAAATACACGAGATATAAAATTATCGATATAGAATTTTATTCTACAAAAACCGACGTGAATTATAGAGAGCCTGAATCTTTTTTATCTTGCTGTGAATTTTCAGTGCAAGCTTTATAAATCAAGTAATAACAATGTACGCAAACAGAATCGTTCAGAGCTAGCAGCATTCTGGTCAGGACAGTAGATATATGATCAGGGCAACGTATAGGTGAACTATCCCTAAATGTTTGCACGATCTTTGAAACACGTGCATAAACAAGCTAATGTATGTTAATACATCTTCGCTACAAGCTTCAAGCAACAAAGAGCGGTGTAACTTGGCGTGTACTTATACGATGGCTTGCAAGTCTCGCCTACGCGTTGAATACTGCGACTATCCATAATATATTGTTTACGCAGCCACTTTCTACTCGCTGCGTGACATTTACGATCTGTAGTACCCCACGCAAGATCTAAACACACGTACCCGCTTTGACTCGCTTTGACTCGAATTTATACGGAATTATTCGTTGATACTTTGATCTTCCAGCGAACAAAGCCAGACTCTTAACTTTGAACATTGGTAATTAACTTGTCTCTTTAGTTATATTTCTTATCTTACTAAAAAAACGACCGTACATAATCTAATTTATATACATTCTTTATATTAGTTAGAAATAATAATATCTCTATAGAGAGATCAATTAATTATTAATATTATTATGTCTTTCGATGTTAAATTAAATTTTTGTTATTTATTTATCTCGCTATTATTTTAATCGCTAATTAGTCATCTAAATGATCACGTTTCATTCAGAAAATATTGTTGACTTTATTACACGAAATCAATTATTATTATGCTTTCGTTTGCAAAGTTTAGTAATCCAGAAATATGGAATTTATCTTTTTAGTATACATGACATAAAACGGCTCAAATAATAAATTAAATAAATATAAAATAAGGGCTTCCAGCCAAAAAAAATTTTTTTTTAACAGTTTATTACTAATATAAAGGACAATAAATAATTCGTATAAATAAATATTGAGGTAGAAAAAGTTAGAACAAACGTTTCGATACCTATTGTGTCATTTTTAATGTTAACATATCATTAAAATTTTTAATATAATTAAAATCTTAATGGTCAAGAAAAAAGATTAAATAATAAAAAGTATATAAAAAACTTATCGCAAATGAATAATCCGATGTTTAAAAGAAAGCGCAATGAGTAGTTTTGAGATACCAAGGCAGTAAATTTTCAATAATTCGTATCTTTGTTAGACCAAATAAAATTATTGGTAATTCCACTGTGAAAGAGAGTACTCATGAATCTATATAATTAAGAATAAGTAAATGTACAAAAAACAGAATAAAGAAAAAAGTATAAGCGTAAGAAAACCGTAGAAATATCAAAATTAGTAAAAACTTGAAATTTAAATACCTTAGTAATCGTAATTGTGAATATATAGTGAGATGCAGTCAGAAAATTATCTTTTTAGATTTTTGTTTTAAATTCTATTTGTAACATTTTTTAATGCTTTATCTGTTTGATTGACTCCGACGATTAATATAAAAGAATATCTTCTTTTAATAATATCTTTTTTGTTGTAGGAAAAATTTTTTACGCGGCCTTATTCTCCATGCATCTTTCGAATGTATCTTTTGCATTTCAAAAATAACTCTACAGGATATTGACTTCCAGAGGAGCGTTATACAAGCATTGTATGTACACACGTGGGCATTCGCTTATACAGATTTGCATAAATATGCAAAATCTTTTACATTTGTGGTGCATAAAGTTTTATGCATTTTTCAACGCGTGCGCATATAACACTTAACTGCAAGCGTTACCTTCAGCACAGCACTTCCTACGTCAAATACTGACCCACGCAACATATAGGGTTATACGACCGCAAAAGCCAAGGACGCTGTTGCATCATACGCTCCTTTATATTCCGCATCGAAAATCATTGCGATAAGCCTCGGAAACTGAGAGTAGGAAGTGCAGCCATGATATTCAAGTTCGATGCGAGCAAGCGAGTGTAAACGCAGGTCAGTTTGCAATTAGGCGAGCTGGCGGATTAACTTGGGAGCTTTGCGCGTTTCGTCTCTTTCACGCGAGGAGTTACATACCACCGAGAGTACACCGAGTGCGAGATAACACGTTCGAGAATTACAGAGACCGGACTCTGCATCTCTTGTCACGTAAACCGCAACATTGCAACTGATTCAGTTCACTGAACTTTTCATTCGAAAAAGAAGTTGATTATTAATTGCGATAAAAGTATGATTTCGATTCTTATGAGATTATAAAAATTCTACGTTTTTTCTTTCAATTACTCTTTTTTAATTAAAAGATATAATTTAAAAAAATGAGTCTTCGTTATCCTATACTCTATTTGTATCAAATACGTGCAGGTAATCTTTTACTTACGACGAAATTACATTCCGAAACTTAGGTCGCGTGATACCGATCGTATCGTATAAAGTTCGAAAATTCATAAATCGTAAGTAGAGTAATACCTTCATATAGATTTGATTCCTATTTTTATTCTTATTCTTCTTACTATTTTTAAATTAGGTTGCTTCTTGTTTTCATTTCTCCTCAAATTCCTTTCCCGTCATTACTATTACTCGCAAAAATGTGTGTGTAATGTGTAAATGTGAATTTCCGCAGTATATTGAGCTCGAATCCATTCGCTAAGCCCAAATGACTATGCAGATCAGTCATCTCTGTAAACATTTTAATTATAAACGGAGATAGCCAGAGATAATACTATCGATACAATGGCAGTCGATCTCATGAATTAAAAAACCATCAGGTGGGGCTTGTAATGTCACTACATCACCGGACTAAAATATCCCGTCCGATGCTTTAATATAAGGGTTAAAAACAGCGTGAGCGTACTAGTGTGATTAAAATTCCATATCGACCAACACGTGGGTTATATGTAGAAGCCGCAAAAATAAGAGAAAAAGCCTGCTCGACAGAACGTGGGTATTATTTTAAGCAATGCTTCGCGTGTCAAATTTACATGTCACATACCATACGAGTATTTTAAACGGTGTAGGTGAAGTGCTCAATCTTTTATTATCATGCCGAATAATTCGAGAAAATGTGTCGGTCCCTCTTTACATTTTTCCGACGTATAATATTGAATCGATTTTACGATTTTTTTATTTTGTATATATACTTTGTTACCCTGTATATGTGTTATGTGTAGTTAACAATTCATCTTTTAACGTGCGTGTGCTCTATAAGCCACTTAATTAAATCCCTCTTTACTGGGTAAATACATAAGATCCCCCACGACTTGGGAAAAGCACCCTTCAAAGCACCAGTGTTGTATGTTAGCGTTGGTTAGTACTGCACCCTTATTAAACGTATAAAAGATGACGAGTATGCTCGACCTGCTCCAATACAAACTCCAAGCAGGCAAATAAGCATTTTTTAAAAGGATGTCTATAAAAGAAATATTATGATCTAAGTAAAATTGGCTCGCATCGCTTAGAAAATCTTTTCGCTAAATTAAAAAGCTTAATCGTTTACAAAAATTTTTATATGCAAATTTAGTTTCCTTTTTCATTAATGGGTCACTTGAATTACATTAGATTAGTACGTGCTAAAAGCTGTTGTACATAAAATTACCAAATGAAATGTAAAAACATATAAATATTTTAAATAATTAAATACCCGATAATGATATTATCACATTATTAAACAACTCTTTGAGCATGTAGTTTGTATTTCTGTTACATATTCTACAGATAATAGGCGCCATTGACCGAAATTATCTACTGTACTCCGACAATTAAAATTGTTCGATGTTTTTCTATAAATATCGAAATACACTGTGAAATTCACCCCTCCCTTGAATGTATTCTTTTTGGTAAAAAAAAAATAAAATAATCGGAAATGAAATATATCGTAAATTGATGCTAGTCACGAATCCACGATAAATTATATCATTCAGTTCAATAGCCGGCCTCATCTGCTTGAGCGATCGAGCGTATAAAATTCGTTCTGGTTCAAATTCCGTGATTGGCCCGTTGCCATGTCATGTCTCGGAAAACTTTCGGAAAGAGGATGCCATAAGCGAGAGACAAAAATCCGTAATATAAAAATATCGATCACATAAAAAATATAAAACAATTCGGCGTCGCGCCACAATTTCACGTTATTGCGTTTGAGTGATTGTGTTTCGCTTCACTTGATGTATAATCGCTGAATTAATTCATCGTGTGATTAGGGATGCAAATAACATGAGAATACCGTGCTTCAATTAGCAGTCCTGTAATTCTATAATTGCAAGTACGAGAAATCACATTGCTATCTCTAACATCTTTATCCACCAGATTTTAATTATACACCAGAAATAGGTTTCAAAAATGATTTATAGGAAAGCAGATGATGAGGGGAGCGAGGAGATTGCGAACATCTAAAGCTTGTAATGAATTCGGTTACTTGCATTACACTAGTTAAGTACATGCTAAAAGCTGTTACGCATAAAATTACCAAATGAAATGTAAAAACGTATAAATATTTTAAATAATTAAATAATCAATAATGATATTGTCACGTTATTAAACAGAATATACATCTATTATTTAAATATCAAAATTGATCAAATTATGGCACTGCGTTTAGATTATATAATATAAAGCAGCCTTTAATGTGCATTAACCCAATGTAGAGCGTGTGACCAAATTCACCATTAAATTGAGAATACTTAAAGCTCGTATCACATTACACATGGTGCATATGCATTGAATTCAAATTACAAACTGCGAATCCTCGTCTAGCTAATTAGATCGATTGTTAATGATTCATAGTTCGTAAACCGAATTGAATCTGCATCCACAATGCGTAGCGCGACATGAATTTAGATCTAGGAAAAAGTTAAATAAAGCCGACAATTATTTATCGATTAATACAGCAGTTCTTATTTGACTGTAAAAGTTATAATAATTAACAAATTTATATACTATCGATATACCATAAAACTAATTTTCACTCTCTTCTAAATATTCAAAAATATGTAAATATTCTAAGAATATATCTTTAATTTCCACTTAAAGATTCATGCAAAGAAATTCAAATTTATAATCGTAATACAATAAATTATTGTAAAACACCGAATAATGCGCTTTAAGTACTCCGAAAAATGGTCTCCTTTTTTGTTTTAATTCTGTATATAATCTTTTTGAAGGACGCATTCAATTAAGGGTACGATATAAATGTTAAATGTACCATAACATAGGCTGATAAAGTGCAAACTTGCACGGTATATCGATAATCAATCGTTAACTTGGATGAAGTTATATGTGGTTTTGACTACCATCTGCCTTCCTGTTGCACTTTCCGTTGGTTTCCTATTATTACGCAGTGGAAGCACCTGATACTGCACGACTTGGTTCTAGGTAGTTCGTCGAGGGATTGTAGGCCAGTAATAAGACCCTCCTGCCCCCCCTCCTCTCTCTCTCTCCCTCTCTCTCTCTTCCTCTCTAAATACTAGCACATTATGCTACCTAAGTAATACGGTTTCAGACCACAGGTTAGTACGTGGAACTAACACAAACTTCATACAGCTAGAAATTTCTCTGCATGTCATGGTTTCCAAGCCGACAATTAAAAATAAAATAGTACAGAAAATCATGCGTAACAAGAATAAATTTTATACGATAAATATATATTGTGATAAAATAATAAAACGATACAATCTACAATTTAAATCTTATACGTGATATATCATTTATCTAAGTTTTGTTTATCGAGAAATGAGCTTAGAGTAAATACTAGCAAGACTTCTTTATACACTTTGGATTTTTAAAGATCTTTTTCTTTATCTTATAAATCCCTCCTTCGATTATTCTATCACAGTGTTTTTAAATCTATGGCTTCAATAATTCCTATTGGTTGAAATAATAAACTCCATAAATTCTGGACAAAGTGACAAATCTATCGAATCACGGCAATAATCACGAACTAGTAGTGATGAACATAAGTATGTACATCCGTAATCTATTTTGTGTATGTATCTAATTATAAGTACAAATGGCAAATGCATACCAAATTGGCGCTTTAACCAATATCGTACACGAATGTTCCTGATGCGCGTCAGTGGAAGCTACGGAGAATACCATCATCACTGCAGCTACAGATGGACATGATACTCGAAACTCCGTGCAAATAAGGCAGATGCATACCGGTATCCGCGCGTATACACACTTGACTCCGTACGTATCTGACTCTCTCGTGCATGTGCATGTGGCGATGCAATCGAATGCGAATTTATAGCGCCTTGGCAATGTATAGAAACGGAATATCGGCTCCCAAGTGTGCGCACGCGGAAGGAGAATACCAATATCGCCACCGGTTATATTCGAGCCGCACATTAGCGACCTGTAATCGTCTCGATGGGTGCATCGAAATATCGGGATAATAGACCCATCTGCAGATGACGATCTTCTCTCAATTAAAATATAATTGATTGCGGAAAGAGGCGGGTGTGTTACAGTAAAAAAACAATTCATCTGAAATAATAAAACGGTCGATTAATCGAAAGTTCGTTCAGCGCATATCTCCAGAATGATTACCGCACTCTCGTAATTTTCGCATCGAAAAAATTAATTGTCACGACAGAAGCGTATTATTTACGATGATCAATTTATTGGAAAAACATTTGTCTCCGAACTGTTGCAAAGATAGAAAAGATACACTATCGCATGAAGTGAATAGTGTAAAGTACGAATTCGAGGCGCGTTATATATCACAGGATTACTCGCGATTAATGGCGAAGAAAATCTTTCACGATCTATCGAAAAATAATTTACTGTCAGATAGAGTTTCTAAAAGTATACAATACCTGTTCTTACGGTAAATTGCTTTCACGTGTTCGACTATAATGCAACGGGAGGGATATATTTAGACACAGCGTACAAATTTATACTAAATAATGTGAATACTTGATGGACAAGAACTGTCATTATACCTGAATAATTTTGCTAGAGAATACGGATATGCATTATTGTAAATATTTTATGACCCTTTAATTAAAAATAAACAAAATTGATGGGATAGACGTAACAACACCGACTTCGTGTCAACAGAGATTGAATTGAATGTAGCTTGTAAAACACTCACCGATTAACATTTTACCGTAAGCATATGCAAATGTACTCAATGGAAAGGAAAATGAATATTCATGGGACGTAATCAAAAAATAGAGGTAGAATTTCCCTGGCTTTAGTGTAATTAATCTTTAACCGTGCTGCGCAATTTCAATGATACATATGGTATGTACATCGCGACAAATGACGCAGTTAAACTACGAGAATAAACTCCTTCTTAAACACATTTACTTCATGCGCCAGTTGATTTTTCTTACCATCATATGCAGGATTTTCTGATTTCTCTTTGAAGTAAAACAGCACATGCATTCGATTCCCGATTTATAAGAGATCATTTATAGATTTTCAAATTCGTCGTAATATAAAATAGATTCCATATTAGACTCACTCGTATTCGCAGAAACTGCACAAGAACCGTATCGTGCAAAAAGAGAGCACTGATCGTCATTTCGTATTATGAGACCGTGAATAAGTCGTCAAAGAATTTTTCCCGTGTCTCCTGCAGTACCCTGTGACTTGAGAATCGCAAAAGCTTCACGAAATCACTGACTCGGCAATTTTTCGAACAGCTGTTTGAAATTACAGATTTCAAGAGTAGTCGCAATGGAGCTTAAATACGTCGTTTTTACTGTCATCAAACCACAAACCTTTTTAAAACTGCCTCGCTTTCCTTTGATAAGATTTTTTCTTTGTAGTATAGATCAATTATATATGTATAAACATGTGTACAAAATTCGTTTGACGTCAGATATAAATTTAAAAAGTAGAGCAAAATTTTTTTATAAAATATTAAAATTTAAACCGTTTTTGTCTTTTATGCAAATACATTATTTTTTTTTTATATAAAATAATAATAATATAGCTCAATAAAAATAAAATTTAAAATAAATTTTAAGGACTACAAGCCGTTATTTTTTACTTTTTAATGTTTATAACTATTGCACGAGGAAAGAGCGCGTATCATATATATTTTATACATAATTAAAACCACATTTGAGATTGATGAAACGGTAATGAGAGATTCTAACCCGGAAATACGGGATGATTTATAAGTTTTACGTAGCACGTAGCAGTTTTCGAAGTCGTAAAAATATTGCTATAATAAGAATTCAAGGACCTGTAACTACTATCTCGAACTATATATCGTCCTCTTACGTCAAAAGTGACACAACTTAAGAAATTAAGTTTCATAGAAAAATCGAAAAACTATTTTTCTACTCGACAAAAAATTATTGACTAATAAAATAATATCAATAGAAAGAATTAATTCTAAACGTGATCAAATATCATTTTTATCATTTTTGTCTTATAAGAAAATTTTGAAGTTGTGATAATTTTTTGTAAAGTTAAATTGATTCACTTATATGGTCACGTAACAGGGAGAAAAAATATTTTATGTGGCAAAAACAGTACTTTCAGAGTGATAAAAATAAAAAGAAACAGAGAGAGAGAGAGAGAGAGAGAAAATTGTATTTTTATAATTAAATAAAAAAATTAATAAAAATTTCGACAGAGAGAAATTTCGAGAGAGATTGAATCCTCTAATTTCCTTTCCTCTAAATACGCTCACAGGTAGTACAGAATGATTCGCATCTTGCCCAACTATTGATGTACGAATAATAATGTGATATGTCTAAAACATAACGAGGCTGACTCTTTGTTATTGTTTTCAAATCTTTACATATTAAAAATATACGTCCACAGAATATTCTATTCTGATTTTCTCAAGAAATTTTGACGGATGGAATATTACATCAAACTTCACGATTCATTTTGTAAACGATAATGTTGTCTCAGGTAATCATTAATTTTATTCGCAATCAGAAATTGTTATTAAAGAAGAATTAATTGATATTTTGTAATAATGGTTAATTTCGCTCTTTTATAATTCAACACATATAACTTTGATATTGTCATATTGAAATTTTTTTCCTATTTAAAAAAAATTTTTTTTAAATAATATTAAAATATTATATATACAATAATTATAAAACAGTTTATTTACTGTAGCATGTTATGATTTTTTTTGTTATTATTCGAAAAATACATACGGAGACATGTTTTACAATTATGTTTTTAGTATAAATTTTTTCGAAACATAGATTATTATTCGACATTTTAAAATGTAAATTGTATAATTTTTAAAAATTATTAAAAATCAAATTAAATTTTTCACCAGAGAAAGTAGTGTCAAGAGTAGCAATGAATAATTTGTCTTTGCACTTGTTCGAAAGTAGAAATAAATATGATAAATGCGATTCTCGTTGGATCGATGCGGAGATGCGAAGAGATGAAGCATCCGATTAATATTCAAACTACATTATAAAGGAAAACCTTTAAATACCACTAATCATTTGGTTGTCTAAAACATTATTAAATTATATGAGAATCAAGAAAGCAATTTGTTTCTAACTTATCTGTGCACTTGACAGTGATTAACGGACAAATATAACAAGTTCAAGTTTCTTATGCACTCTATTTAACTTTTTTTTCTGACTAGTAGTTACTTTTATTATAAGATTTAATATTTAAATATATATGATTACTTTTATTATGTTTAAGAGTTTTAATAAGCCATATAATTTATTCTCGTTTTATATTAAGTGCTTTTTGTTTAATATCAACAAATTAAATTATGATATTATATATGTGTGTGTGTGTGTATAGTATATATATATATGTATACATGTATACCATATTTATAGTACATTTATATGAATCATAAAAGAATTATTTCATGTAGAGATGAGTTTTCTATTAATTAATTTTTAATTTGATTTTAATTGTTTTGTAAATCTATATATCACTCGTGCCATTAAATTAAATTAAATTTTAAATAAATTCTACGCTAAAATTTATACAAATATTGTAGAGCTTCAATAAATTTAACTATTAAAGTATATTTTTCATTATTGATTTATTACCGTTACATTTATACAGGTACCGATTTATAAAAAAAAATACAAAAATATATTTCAATATAATATTCAGCGTGTAATCCATGTAAAGTTATAAATTTTTTTTGCCATTGGAGGTAGCAGTAAAACTCTTTTCTAATGTTCCAAGTTTTATTAAAGTCTTTTATGGGATAAATGAAATATTACTTTGAATTTTTTAAGATAAGCATTAAAAACCGACTTTTCTATTTTTTAAATAGAAGAGATGAGTTTTCCATTAATTATCAAATATTTCTATCAAATGTCAGTTGACAGCTAAAATATTTTAGGAAATTTTTTATACTTTGCAGAAAACTAGAAGATTATATAGGATTGTATAGGACTATCTGAATCACATAAGTTAGAGATTAAAAGGAACATTAAGAAATACACATAATTTCTTTATTATAATACAGCTATATATTTTTACTTAATCTATACTTTTAGCTGCAAATCAAATATTTTGATAGAAAGAAAATTATAACGCTATAATTAAAATATTTAACAGAAGTTTTGCAAAAAGGGGTGTTTTCCAATTGCTCAACATAAATGTACACAGAAATGTACAGAGTCAAGCTTTGTACACAGCTCAATTAGAACAAAATGTATACGATGTTTAAATTAAGTTAAACTAAATGTAGCTTGTACGCTTGTATTAAAGAAAAACACTCGATGTCCTACAACCACATTTATAGCTGTCGTAATTAATAACGTTAATTGTTATATAACGAAATAGCATGTCCAATCATGTGTAAAAGTAACAATAAAAGTAACTGTAAATTTCGTTACCGTTATCGAAAAAATGTAACTACGTTACCATTACAATTACCAAAAAAAAAAAAGTAACGCAGTTACCAGTAAAGTTATCAAAAAAGTAACTTGTAACTGTAACTTCGTTACAAATAACGAGTTACTTCCATTCCCTGTATTGCTCTTTACCTTTCTAAATGATCAGGCAGCTATTCCGTATACATTTCATTTATCTCACAAAAAATCTTAAAAATGAAATAGATTTTGATGCTATACTTAACATTTCGAAAAGGAAATGATTTATGATATATTTTATATAAACTATTCATATATAAAAATAAGTATATAATTAAATCTTCTTTAAATAAATATATTTAAATAAAATGTTTTTTAATTATCTCTAAAATATTTAATTTATTTATAGAAAAGCATACAATTCGAAGTTATTTCTATTTTACGAGCGCGAAGGCTAGTCGAAAAAGCCAATAAGACTTTTGTCAGGAAAAATCCATTGTACGTGGAATCGCGTGAGTAAGTTCGTCGCAAGCATAAGAAATTCGCGGTCATGCGAAATGAATGCCCGTTCTCAAGTTTCTTCAATATAAAAATATTTCTTCTACCACAAACAAACTCAATCTTCAGATACACATCTGTACGGAAACTTAAATTTCGTACTATCTACGAGAACTATATCTCGCACTATCTCGAACTATCTCACAACCATCTCGAATTTTGAAAAACAATTTTTCGATGTCGATATTCTTATTCTATCTCGACAACAATAGTGTCAGAATTTTGCGCGCTACAGTATTTATTTTCTAGTAGTCTCGGCTTTAATTTCCTACAATTAGCCATATAGTTTAATAACTTCCGAAGATCCCTTATCTTGAGATTATAAACTGGAAAGAGGCTAGTTTAGACTCATTAACACTAAAGTCCTCTCTGAGAAATTAATAACTAAGAATTAATATTAAGAATTAAGCTATGTTGCGTTAAAATATTATCTTGTGTTCATTGCGGAATATTTTTGTGTGCACAAATTTTATATTTCCGGTATATTATATATTGATCATTAATAATATCATTGATAAAAATATATTAAAAAGAATTACGCCAAGTAACGTTAGAAATCTTGAAAAGATTTGCAGGAAAATTGCATTATAAAATATATTATCCGTGTAAGTAGATTGTTAAAGTTACTTAAATCACTTAAACTCTTAGGTAACTTAAAACTTCAGTACATAACAAACTTTAATACGCTATATGTCTTTCGGTTACAGACAATTTGATACGTAATTCTTTTCTTCTGTAATTAGTCAACTTTGTTGACTCTTAAAAGAAAGCCATTGTTATAATCACTAACAACTGCTCATAAAAATCTTCCGAACTTATGTCTTAAAATTATCTTCCGTACTTAGATTGAAGAGAGATATCAAGATATTCGATCCCTCGTAAACAACAGGAATAGCAAATAAGTCTATTTCAGAATAAATCAATTTATTTCATTATCATAAATCTTAATTAATTTTAAAGTTGTATTCATATGGTACTAACATCCTACTAGTGATCGATTTTACCATCTATATAATATCCGGTCTGAACCCCATCTATATTAATCCTTAGAAGCTCTGTCGTAGTAAGTAAAGCTGTAACATCTAGTTAATACTAACTTGTAAATTATAGCGGACCGTCCTCCAATCTTTGAGCAGTGTGCCTGTGTTCACAGTCTATTAAACACAGATAGATACGATATAGGGAGAAATACGATGGATACGATAGGGAGAGAAAGAGAGAGAGATAGAGAGAGAGCTGTAGTGAGGAAATTATATTATTCAATACGTATACATAATATACCAACTTAAAATCGAATTCTGAATATCAAGTAAATATGTATTGAAGAAACTAGAAGGTGCCATTCTAGAACATCAGTATCGGCTGGTTCAACTTTATTCTCTAGAGATAAGGAAGGTTCGACATTATAAGTTCGTCTTGATGTTAGTGTAATTTCATCTGCGCCAAGCAATCTAACGGTTAGAGGTATCCAGAGGTCTCTTTGCTCTAGAAAAGTCGTAAACACTCGCGCAGCATGTTATGCGCATAATTACGCAATATAAAAGAAATTCCATACTTTGAATGCAGGACATTCTTTAGTTTAATAAAATTAGAATTGCGTTTGAAAAACTGTTGAGAAAAAAGACCACGTGCGTAGAATTCTTAACTGATGATTTACGTAATTAAAAAAATATCCCATGCAGTATAAAATAAATCACAATGTGGTAATGAATATTAATAGAACAATGTCTCCTATTGCAAATATCTGTGGTGAGTAAATACTAAACGCTGCTGATACAACTGACGCACCATTTGGAATAATGCATAAACACGAGGTATTGCACAGTTAAATGCCATCAATGAATAAAGAGGAAATAAATTCTCGTATCTACTAATATTGCAAATGTTTTTAATAGGATTTTTCCTGTGTCAGCATTACCATTGATCTAAATCCGCCATACAACCGTGTCGTAAATCTACGAATCAAATTGCGAGTTTTACAGGCCGTTGTATCCCTCTGCGCATAATAAAAAGCACCAACAGATGGAACCTTGTTGTGATACGAACAGCATGGAATTGGAACAGGATTTATGTTAGATAGATTCTGTTTTACAATCTTGACATGAGATAGCAAAACGGCATGTAACTACCTGTCCCAGCAAAAATATTATACTATTTCAATATAAAAAATCTTTGGAATCTAATGTATCACCGCTGATCGTATGATAAAGTCAAATACTAATTTTTTATTATTCTATTAGATTCATTATGTTTCTAATTATTATTTAAAATATCTTACTTAAATATACTTATTTAACGTGCTTCATAGTATAATAGCAAAGTAAAAATATAAAATTTATTACCGCAATATATGATTATTACATATAATTATATTCATGTATTTCCTCCTTCTATGTCTATATAGATACATACATATATAATAATATAATATAATAAAAAAAAATTACATTCTTTTTATTCTATTATATATATTCAAGTATATTTATAGATGATGAAATAAATCTGTAAAATCATTATTTAAAATCTTATTTTACGTTAGTTATTCTCACACGCATTAATATTTCTAAATAGCAAGAAATATATATAAACTTATATTAGAAAAAAAACTGTTTTCATCAATCTTAAGCTCGACAAAATCCAGCCATGACAAACTAAAAACACTCTCTACCCTCATTCATGTCGCTCTATCGATTAATCCACCTGCTCCAATACTTTTCACGTTGGTTACACTTACTTGCATCCCCCCTTGAATCCGTTATCCTAGGGCATCCTGATGAGTGCTCATGAGAAACAAAAACATGAAGCACCTTTTGCCTACATACGAGACACGAGTCCACCCACCCCTCACAGTCCACTGTCCGCTCGATAGAGCACTAACTCTCTCGCTCTCATCCCTCTTGGTTTCCACCCTTTTTGCCTTCTCTCTGCGCTGGTCATCTCATTCTGCTCGTATTTCCCACCGTTCATCATTCCCGTTCTCTTTCGCATTTTCTTTTTCATCTCTCCTCTCGATTTTCCTTCGTTCACACTAGATCGTTCAAAGGTGTCATATATATCCTCTCTTCCACTCTCTGGAACTCTTGGCTATCTTCTCTCCTGACTTCCCTTCACATTGAGCTCTTTCATTTTCCTACCGATATGAATCCTTCTTTCTTTCTCACGTATTTTCCATTTCGTTCATCTTTCCATATCTTTCCCCACTTCAGTATTCCTCTCTTTTCTTTCAAGCCATCTTCTTATTCCATAAAATCGCCTTTGGGTGTTGATCTCCCTCTGGAATCTTCGCTCGGAATGTATCCATCTTTGTAAGGCTTAGCTACTATCTTTTAGTGCTATCTTTCTCTATTCTGTTTTATTTCAATGATTCTTTTATTTTTTCAATTTTTTTTATTTTGTCCCTTTCTCCCCTATTCTGTTTAAAATTTTCTTTCTATTATTCAGCCTATATCTCCAGTCTCTCTCCAGCTTGACTTCTCTCTACATGTCGGTATCTTTGTCGTTTCCTTGGTCAAAATATTCTCGTCCTCTCTTATTTCAACTGCGCTCTGTCGATTTTTCGCTTCCCCCCCCCCCTTTCCTTCTACTCTTCACGTCTTTGTCACTCATACGCGTATTTCTAGTTCTGTCCTGCTCGCGGTCGCAGCATCCGCCGGATACAAGTTTGCTCTGTTACCTCCCTTCTGTTGTCGTCCCTTTCTCTCTGATCTGCTCTTACTCCCAGCCGACAGTCGCATCTCGTTTTCTCTATATGACTGTCTTTTTCTAACACTCCACTTATCTATCTCTTTTTCTCTTCCTTTCGTACATGTGTGTAATGCTCGCTCTCCCTTCTTCTCTCTCTCTCTCTCTCTCTCTCTGTCGTCTCCTTTTACCATCTCTCTTCGTATTCTGTTTCTCTTTCGGTCGTTGCTCGCTTTCCATAGGCGTGGATATTGAGAGGTATATACGTAAATGTATAAGTACCATGTATATCATCTGTATCATGTTAATTAGTTTTCAAGATTCGTTAAACAATTTAGCGATAGTCAGAAGAAGATTATAAAATTTAAAAGTGTAACTGGAAAAATTTTTAGTCTGCGAAAGTAATCTCAGAGAAAACTTAATTTAGCAGTATTAGGGAGCGATAAGAACTTAAAGATATAAACTTTCATTCGCTGTTGCAGAAGAGAAATTAAAGCTTCTTTTAATTCATTAAGAGCACTTCAGAATCCTTTCCAATTTATTAATGTCGAAAATGTTATTAATAACTGTCCTCCGCCTTTGCCGTTCACCCTCGCTTACGCACGTTTCCTCTCTTGCTCTTTCCCACCATCCCTTCACGCACCTTCCCCACTTTGCTGCCCTCCTCCTCGCCATCATCCCTCACCCTGGACCACTTCTCTCCTTCGCTGCTCCCTTCTGCCAGCCAATAATTTTCTCGCTCCCCGAACACATACACACACACATTCGCCCCTACCACTAGGCTCTCGTAGTGGTGTCCCTCTCTCGCGGTTTCTCTATCACACCCCGTGGTAGTCGCTCGGCAGCCACCCTATCTACGTTGCCCGTTCAGCTTCGGGCGCCGTCGTCGGAGCAACGGGATCGCGCGGCACCGGGGCGTTCAGTCGGCATCGCGTTCAACCCGCGTCAACCACGTAGAGATTTACGTCGCGCGTCATCGTCGGCTGGACCACTACATCGTGACCCAACACCTCGTGGCACGCCAAATCCCACTCGCCTTATTCGTTGAAAATCGTCCGGTTACTAAACGACCTGCCTAAACACGCAAGAATTATCCGAAGCAACATTACCCGCTCGATCCAGGGATCTCAAATCCTGCCAGAGCTCGTCTCCCGCGTTTGGGCAACCGAAATGGTTCGTTACTCCCTCTCACCCTTTGCTTAGTAGCAAACGCCTAGGTGAACCCTCAGAGTCGCAATCGATTCGATGACGATAACATCGTGATCTTGCACGCTAGATCTCGGCGATATTGAATTAGTAACTGGGACAAGATGATCGGTCTTGCATTAACCGTTAATTATTCGCATACACTACGCCGCACCGTGAGAGATATTCCCAGGTATTCCCGGGTCACGCTACCGGTTCATATGAGGTCATCGAAGCTATCGATATCGGATTTTGTAAAAATATTGATTTAACGAGTTTAACGAAAATTTTACATTGCAACACCTAATTCATTAGTCCTAATTGTAAACTTTTCCTTTAATATAGAATCGTCAAATTATGAATTGTAGAAACTTATAACGCTCTAATAATATTAAGTTTGAAATTATGACAGTCGCTTTCATGTGTAGATGCTGCATTGATTGTGCTAACAAAGGTATTTACATTTATGTAAAATTTTCTCAGTACTATCTTGCTGCTGCTGTAATCCGTTATTTACGCTAGCAATATTTCTCTCGCTACACAATAGAGAGAAAATTCTAAAACTCAGGTCACGTGTAATAATTCTACGTGACGTGAATGCTCTGATTGTGAAAAAGATTAAATACTTCAAATTCCGATGTTTTGATTATCTATTTGGAACGTTAGAAATTATTTTACAGCACGATCAACGCTAAGGACTATGGTAGAATTTTAGTAATATGTCAAGTAATATAAAATAGTGACGCTAATTGGGAAAAATAAGGCCTATATAAACGAGCAAAAACGGTTTTTCTCTATTAGTATATAAAAAGTAATTGAAAATGATTATCAAATCTAACAAAACGCGAAAAATACATCGGAATACGTACAACAATCCATTTTATTCAGCATGTAATTAATAAAATTAGTTTTTTAATGTTTCAATACTCTAAAATCATTCCTTTTCTCTCTAAATATATATATATATATATATATAAGAAACAATCTCCATCTTTGTGACAATGGTAGATAAGAGGTATATATGTACATGTATTTCACTTGAAGCAGTGCGAGTGTACTACGCGTCTACTCGACTGTGCCATGTTTTGACGTGTTAGGAAACTCGATGATCGTCTTGCGACTTGACTCGCCAAGTATCTATCTGATAAGCGGGGCTTATACCAGAGAAGCAACAAGATATAGATCACTTCACTCGCGAACCTAGCCCGATAATGTGATGTGAGGGCGTCGTTCTAAGTGCTTCTCATCTAGTTTAAATAAATATTATCAATTTCCTAAATATATAGCAGGCTACAAAATATGCAAATAGCAACTCTTAGCAAAACACGTAGTATTAAATAAAAATAACTTGCAAATATTAACCTAAAAAATTTTTTTTTAATTATAACAAAGAAAAGGATAAGAGAAGAAAATACGTCAACCCTTGCGAAACCATTTTGTTTTATTTTGAGTTATAGAGTCATAAAGCGAGATATACGAGAGCATACTAAAATCCAATAGGGGATATGCATATTTTATCCGTGAGACAGAACACGAATTAAAATACGCGATAATTCCGACAACTAGAATTATGTGGCAATCGCCACGGTATTGTTTTATCTTTAATCACATAAAACGAAACAAATGCAAACTGCAAACGTAATTTCAACGAGCTTCTATATAATACGAGCTGATTTTTGTGTCGCTGACATTCTTCTTCTTATGCCGGCGCCAGACGTATATAAATATTAAATTTCAATTACATTCACAAGCGGAATGCACAATTATGAAAATCATCTTATGAATTATAAAAATTGTGAGGGATAATGAAATCCAAAGCGGACAGAGCCATTCTAGAACACCGTTTATGCATTATTTTAATCCACAAAAAATCTCATGAAATAGAGATTCATATAATGAGACGAGAAAAGGCCAGTATTAACGAGTTGTGAAAATTTTGCATCTGAAAACAATTATTTGGGTCGCAATCGATCAAAATCTTTCCTGAAAGTCACAAATTTATAAATTCATACATTTTGATCTATTTGTTCAACCACTGTGTCTACAATTACACTTTAAAATGCAGTCCTTGCTAAGAGGTTTGATTAAAAGCGCGTACTACTACTGCGTGATATATGTAGTCTCTTTGTCTGACTAAAACGACGTGATCTACTTGGCGCACAGTCACCAAGCTCTTGTCCGATCAAGTAGTGGACGATCCACTTGGCGCGAATGCATCCTTTATCTGATCAAAGATGAATCGATCTATCTGACGAAACCTAGACTTCTTTTCAATGATCGAAGGATATCCACTTAACGTGATTTTGCTTTCGTTTCTCATTATTCTCTATAAATGAAAATCATGCTCGAGACAATTTTTCAATACATCTTCGATATTTCACACATGCTTTCTCATAACAAAAACGATTAATCATCCCCTATCGAAGTTGTTGTGTTGATAGACCACAAAAGTTATTCGATAAATTATTAATGATAAGTTCAATATTAATCACCTACTTTGCATGAATTATTATTATATGTATTTTCATGATTAAGTTTAGATGCTTTTTATTGTCTCGAGGGAAGCTTGTTAATAATTATTTAACAAGCGATGTCTAATAAAATGATTTTTGCAGCAAGAAATATTTAGTTATTAACTAAATTATATTTTTAAAACAAAATAAGTGAAATTTACGATTAAGACTTTTCTTGATTACTTTGAAGCTAATATTTGACATCGTTATTTTATCCCGTATTAAGATGTTCGAACACTTCAGTAAAAAAGAGAGCATGGAATGTCACCCCAGAGACGGTATTAGCGACAGTATTCTGATAGGCTGACATTTATAGCAAGCCATGTCACATCCGGAATTTTAGAATCCAATGTATGTTGAAGAAATAATTTTGGAAATATTTTTCAGGCTTTTTTCCATTACATAAATTTGTCTACATTACATAGTATTATTTTGTAAAGTAAATAAATAACTAAAACATAACAAGTATGATTTAAAAAATATTGATAATAATTTTTGTAATAAGAAATTTTTCATAATTACGGATTCTAGATTTGAAATTTCTTGCTTTGATAAAAATTTTATAAATTTGCAAGTAATAATACTTCGTTTTATTAGCAAATAAATATAATTCTATCTCTTGTAACATATGGAGCTTCGTGGAAATCAATTAAATATTATCGCTTTATGGAATCAGTTAAATATTACAGTTTTATTTTATGAAATCGATTAATTTGGTTCATCGAAGTGAAAAAATACGAATCAGTGAGCATTCGAAAATCTCCTAGTTACTCGTGGAGCTGTTTAATAAGAGTATAGGACGCGTGAGTGGTAGGGATGGGTGAACAGAGAAATGTGGAGGGTAATCGTATTTCCGGCGAATTTCCGACTCGATTAATCGACTAATCGGCACCAACTAACGATATGCCTATAATTTCAACGTATAACATCGCATATATTCGCGGTAAAGTCGTTTGCCCGGAGTTCAGTGAGACAACGCCTCGTTTCTGAATTTTCATCGATCTGTCCAAATCCGTGGATTCGGCCTTACCCGCCGTAAGCGACGCGACGCCACGTTACACCATTTTTAGCCCAACATCGGCCGGGTGAAACTTTCCCCTTCTGGTCCACCGATAAAAATAAATATTTCGCGAAAAAGAGGAAACTATTAAAGGTCAACAGGGCGTGGCTGTCGCGCGACAAAGTAATTACTGAAAATATGTAAACAGACTTCTGACGTCAAGAGTTCTCATTATTTTGAATAATTATTCTTCAAGGAATTTAACATTTCTAGAAGTAATAAAACTAGAAATGTTCTAGAAGAAATAAAACGCACCGTTTCAATCGAATTTCTCTCTTGTCGATCTTATTGCGCGCGCGAATTATTTATGCTTTTAAATTAGTTTTATACGAGCTTATGGAGGCTTTGAAACTTGATGATAATCCACATAAAAAATAATTAATAATAATATATCTAGATTTCTAACTTTCCTGGTTTTTAACTTTTATTATCAACTTTTGTAATGTTAACTGAGATTACTTTTTGCCGGCTCGGACAACTTTATTATTTTAATCACAGTGCATTTACGTAATACAATTTATTAGATAACATCAGATGCTATTATTTAATTTTGTTTCTAATAAAATTACATATATTTAAGATTAAAAACTACGTCATGCTGGACGTTCAATATTATTGCAAATTTTACATTTTCTAAAGTTTAAAAAACATCAATCCTGTATGTGAAGATTTTTACTTTATCTCTCCCTCGCACATATTTCAAAAAATAACACCTTTGACATTTCAATTTCATCGCGCAATTGAGATTAAATTTTATCGCATTTTAGCGAGATATATAAACAAAATATATAAAGATATATATTGATTTTTAAGCCGCAAAAAGAAATAATGTATCAATGAATTAATCTATAAATCAAAACTGGAAATTAAAGTAAATATTAGTACGACGTAAAATAAATTCTGATAACAAAAATTCTCAGTCAAGCGAAATTACAGCTCTTTGTCGAGGTTTTTACGACGAATTTCGTGATACCGCTGGGGCTTTGGTATCATATATATTCGCGAAACCAACATGTGAACCATTGAAGTTTCAGAACAGTTCCATGTAAAAATGAATCGAATTATTGAGGTTTCTGCGTACACCGCGAGTGGCACTTATACATATATGTATGTCAGATCGTATTGGAAAAAGTTTTTATCAGTATATGCATGTAGGTATATGCAGTCCCCGTTAATAGTCTAACATGGATGATAGTATTGAGAAAATTACTGCTAATTCACTCCAAAAGAAATATGAAGATTGATAAAAGCGGAAATTTTTCAATTACGTTTTAATTACGATCAAATCTTCTCAACGCGTGACCTTTTAAACACATAAATAAAAGTACGAGAGAATTACTAATTCGTTTTTAGAAAAAATATGAGTTAATTGAAAATCGATGCTTATGGAATACAAGCATAGAGAATTGTCCAATTGCTACGTCATGTCATTATTACAATTTGATAATGCTGACAATTTAATATCTTCAACTCTGTTTTGGTTTAACTTGCTAAGGCAAGATTATCTTCAAACTCATATAAAAACTAGGATAGTTTCCAGACTATGTCATGCATATCAAAATCATTGTCGCCCATCTTTGTTGTAGATCATGCTAATTCTACCAACGTTACTATACTTTCAAGAGACTCCACAAACTTGATATTTGACATCTCAAGCATAAATTTGTCGATATTTTCATAAAGTTTAATCGCAAAATAATGGTACTTTATAAACCTCGTGCCTTTGTAATATCAAAAGAAAAGTTATCTATTTACTTACACTCAAACTCGAAACTTATAAAATACGTGCTTCGAGAGTATCTGCAAATCTTGTTTATGCACACTGAGTTACATCTAAGCATGCATTGTAATACTAATTGTATTCCCGATTATCTACTAAGAGATTAAACATAACTTTATTAACCCAATTGCATTCTCATTTGCCTGCTTGGTTTATATCAACGTAAAATATTAGTGTACTCTAAATACAAATAGTGAATACATATTTATAAAGAATCTGATTACGAAGGAAATAAAAACATGGTATAATCTGTATAACGAGGAAATTTTTCAACTTTCTGTCCGTAAAAGAATTAATTAGAGTTATGAAATTTGCATAATATTCTATAAATTAAATTTTCAAAGAGATTGTTTCAGATTTAAATAATTTATAGACAATCTGTGCAATTAATTGAGCCATATCTCTTTTTAACAACGATTCCTTATTTATTCTATTATTTACTCAAATAGCTCTATTCTATATATTCGAAACAAACGTAGAATAATACTAGACTACGTTTGGTGAAGTTCCTAATAATATACACTTGCTACCTTTAGAATATAAAATCCAAATTGAATTTTACGGCTATAATTGAAAGCTAGAATGAAGGAAGGAGTTATAAATTACTAATTTGTTTTATTGAAATAACTCAGTAATATTCATGTATCATGAATTATGCTAACTTAATAAATATTTATGTGACATAACTACTTTTAAGTAAGTTTAGCCATAAGATGATACTAATTATGCTACAAGTTAAAAGTTCTTCAAGTATACAGAATAAACGTACTTTTACGAAAAACTGAAGAGGAAAAAAAAGTTGCGGTTATGAAATAGGAGAGATGTGGAATATCACTAACTGGAATAACCGTACTATAACCGTGCACGTCAGACACATATACATACGTCTCTCGTTATCAAATTTAGTTCAATTATATTATTTGAAAGCTAGATTTTAGCTTCCAAGCTAAACTGCAATTAATAATATATTTCTCAAAATTACATACCGAATGCAATCTGTGAAATTGTTTGCTATACCTACAAAAACTTGTACAACAATACAGTAAACATTAACGATTAGTGGCAATGTTACAACTAATCTAAACAGACTGTAGAAAGGTAATTTTAACGATTGCTTCCAAAATGAGGCGCAAATATAAGACAAAACAAATATCGTAATATTCGACAATCCCCATTATTTCATAACAATCACCTCTCCTCTACAATTCTACATTAAAATGAATAAATAAAATTGAATAATTAAAAAAATATTTAAAACATTTTATTTGTTATCTCTTACTTGAAATATAACGTACAAAAAAAATGTGAAATATTCTATATTAAAATTCTAAAGTTTGTAAATAAAAACGAACTTTTTTGAAATTTAAAAATCAACAAGTAAAAAATAACAATCAGAGTTGGCATCGAAAAAAAAGGTAATACGATAATTAAACAACAACTCTTTTGTACTTGCTCTCCTTTTTGTCTATTGATATAATTTTGATTAAAATTCTATTTTTTATCTTGTGCATTTCATGCAATATTTTTGATTACGTAAATTTTTTTCTTTTGCGTATATTTTATAAAAGGAAAAAATATAATATAATATTTATATTTTTTTCAAACACACAACAAATACGAAATCTTAATTGATTTTTTTCTAAAAATATTGTAATTATACTATAAAATAGAGTGAACTGTGTTCGATTCAGTTTGTGTTGGCTAGAGAAATAAGCGTAAATGAACGCGTCGCACAAAATCGCCGAGTTTAATTCGGTGAAGTGTCGCGCTCGGTCAATCGCGCAGAAGCAGATACGGTGCATGCTAATGGGAATTGTGAATAGTAGCGCCGCTCATCAATGACAATGACGCTGACGAGAGGAACAATAACACCAGGCGCTTTGTCGATTGCATTAGCGAGGGCACGCAGCAAGCGGCAAACAAAAGCTTTCATCCTCCGCCGCGTCGAGACAACTGCGTAACTATTCACTCATAAACGACGTACGTCTTTACAGAAACAAAGACCCTCGCCGTCTCTATCTTAATAGCATTCTCGAAAAGCTTACAAAGTGCTTTATAAGCTATATACCGCTGTATAATTATAAACAGAACAACTGTCGAATTGCCCTGAAAAATGCAACACTGTCATGCTGTTTATTATCTACTGCACTACACCATCTTTTGCAGATATTATTTATTTGCAGATAAAACAGTGAGAATAATTAAATACCGCGTTCATACATCTGACATTCATATAACAATAATTAAATGCCACAGGAATGAAGGGATTAAGGAAAGCAATTGTTTGCAAAACTCTACGAAAACTATATGGAAATCCCACGATATTCAAACGGCTCTTCAATTATATACGAAATTGTACAAATTCATTTTAGAATTTATACAATTGTAATTAAAATCCGGCGTAAAAGCAGCCGTATGTATAAAGCAATGGTTGCAAAGGATAAATGTGGCTCAGTGGTAACAATGTTATAGTTACCGAAGCTTTTGATAACAGTAGTCAAGATACAAAATAAAATCAGGGCAAATGCTTTGACACACAAAGAGAAACGTTTGAGTTAATCGAGTCCGTTTGAGCTTCAGAAACAAGTTTTCCCGCTTTAAGTTGTTAATTAGCATATATACCTGTTATTGTAACGATATTAAGGTTGCAAAGCGTTTTGACATTTGCAAGTAGATAGTAGGGAGATGCTATCCGCTTACGAAAATGTTTCTTTCATAAACAGAATAATGCACGAAAAATTTTAATGGAAGGTCTTCATTTATAGGAAACGTTAACATAGTTTTAAGAGCATAAATGCTACTTCATGGTAATAAATATTCAACAAAATATTTTAGCTGTTTTCTGCTATATTATAAATAAGTGGTACTGTCTCCACTTTCCGAAACCAAAATATTATAGTTTCTTATCACCTCGTCGCGGTAAGTTACGTACAAATTCCTGCAAATGTAGAAACTGGTTGTAGCTTCGAGCAATGGAGTTTCACTAATTTTGCTAATTAAAGCGGTCTCTGTTTCAATAACCAACTTCGCGTTAAACGCAAAATAATAATCAAACTTGGAATTACTACGAGCCAGAGATCCTTCTCTAATAAATGCTAATAATGCACTTATAAAGGCAGAAGAATAATTAAAAAATGTCATTAAAAATATTAAAGTTGTATTAAGAATGAGACAAAAATTGTTTCATTCTTAATACAACTTTAATATTTTTAATGATTGAAATCATATTTCATAATATTTAATGAAATAATAAACGCAATGTAACTATAATATAATATAATTTTTCCTCAAATCTCTGAAAATATAATTTCGCAAGTCCTATAGCTCTTGTAGGTATAACATTACGCCATATCTGATCTTGTCGATAATTACTTGCTCGATAGTTATGTAAACGTTTCGCACACACACAATGTGACTATACTAATAATATTCGCAGACAATTATGTAAACTCCACGTCATTCGTGTACAGTCAAGCGAGAACAGTGTTCGATGCAATTCCTGATGCTGTCGCATAGACCACCAGACTCGCAATTTCGTCGCGGCCGACCGCTAAATCCGCACCACACTTTCCAGAAACAATACCGCCATCGTTAATTAATAAACCACTAGCACGCGGATGTCATCACGCCTAATTGCGAGCGCGTCAAAGCGCGACACTAGACCGGATACAGAGAGCTGCAGCATCAACTGCTTGTTCGACGATAGTAGTGGTCATCGCACAAAACGCTCTACAGGACAAAAGCTTTCTGTCCCTAGTCGGACGGCTCGTGAATACCGGTCTGGTGTGCCGACGGGACTCGTTTTAATTGTGCGAAACAAAGGACCACTCTTAAGCGCGTATGAGAGCGAAGCGTGTACGCGACGTGTAACGAAACTAACTTGTTGATCTCACTTAAGCGAAGAGCGTTATTAAGAAGCGCCCAGGGAATAATTGCGCTGCGATGTCACCGGATTTCGTGGCTCGAGCCCGCAAAGTTACATATTTAATGCAAAAGAGCGCTTTGAATTCAGCCGCATATTTGCCGAAACTTGAATTCTGGAATGGCGCAGCCATTTCGAAGCGAATCTTGGATTCTAGAATTTGTAGCTGAAATACCGAAGACGTCTCTATCCTAGTTAAACGTCAGAAATATCTAATTCTATACGAGATTAAAAATATTTTGCAAAAAAAAAACTCATAAAAACATCGTCGTTGTGAAATTAATAGAAAGTATAATAGATTAGAAAATACT
The DNA here is from genome assembly GCF_001594065.2 of Cyphomyrmex costatus. Taxonomy (NCBI): domain Eukaryota; kingdom Metazoa; phylum Arthropoda; class Insecta; order Hymenoptera; family Formicidae; genus Cyphomyrmex; species Cyphomyrmex costatus. The sequence continues at coordinate 203,583 of NW_017279311.1, read as the reverse complement.
GCTTTTTTTTTTACTTGGCTATTTTCAGACTATCGGTATTTATAGGTGTTGAAAATACGTGGGTCGGATAAGAAGTAATGGACAGTGAAACGTAACTTGTAAAGGAAAAGAGATATTCAAATAATACAAAAAAGGCATGAAAGTGCATTTTATTGGCTACAAGAACATAACATTATTTTTCAACGTAGTTACTATTTACAGCTACACATTTTTTCCAACGGTAAATTTCTTTTCTCATCCGATCAATGAAAAATTCCGACGGTCTTTCCCAGATCCATGACTTCATTGCGTCCTTCACTTCATCATCTGTGATAAAATAAATGCCCTTAAGAGCCTTCTTTTTTTTTTTTTGAAAGAAGTAAAAATCGCAGAGCATCAAATCCGCCAGTTCCCGACGCACGAAATTTTATTGCAAATTGCACTTATTCACAGTACTTCAATCAACAGTTTCATCACTATAAACAGCCTGTAAACGACGATGAATGTCACTAGGATTTATTTGTCGGATGATGAACTGAAAGATGCAGTGAAGTGGATAGGGAAAGACCGCCGGAATTCTTCATTGACCGAATGAGAAAACTGGTTCACACCGTTGGGAGAAATGTTTAGTTGTAAATAGTGAAAAGTACGTTGAAAAGTAATGGTACGTTCTTGTGCTCAATAAAATGCACTTTCATGCCTTTTTGTTCACGAGCACCAAAAGAACTGTCCGTTACTTTTCAGCTGACTCCCGTAGATAATTGCAAGTAGCTTCTACATAAATTTTCTTCACCAGTAGAAACGTAGAGAAAGTCTACTCCGAAAAAAGGCTCTTTCATTGAACATTTATTTATATTGTATATTTAATGTTTGTATTATTAAATAATTCCTGAAACTATGTATTTAGGGCTGAATTGCGAAGATTAGCTATTTAATCATAAATATTTTAATTATTATTATGTAAAATTATTATATAATCATTTTAGTTGTAGTTTTTATATATTGCTTTATATACATTTAATTTTTGTATATGCATAATTTTTGTATATGTATAATTCTTGTAATTTTTTCTTTCTATTGCTACAGGCAAGAAAATAAAAGTTTCTACGATCTATACTTGCTTTTTAAAATAAAAAGTCTGCTTCTGCGAGTAAGTGTTTACAGAACCTCGTATTGTGGGGATCACAAATCGAGGAGTCATCAACAATAATCTTTTTGCTCCACGAAATAGCTTTTGGCGAGCTTAAAGAAGTGTTCGGCTTGAAAGAACACGAGATTGTGTTAGAACGCTTGATCACATCTTCCGCTTTACTCTTTAGATTAGATAGGTGATAAATTTCATTCCAAGTGGAAGAAAAAATGTTCACAGTACAATTGGATTCTAATTTTATACAGAAGAAAAAAATAGTAACATATATTTACAAGTACCATCTTCTCAAAGTTGTTCTCTTTCTCTTTTCCAGTATATTAATATAATAAAGAGCTTTTATATATTATATATACGATATGCTCTTTTATATAATAAAAAATTATAATTTATATCATTCAAATGTTACATTTACAGAGATGTATACCATACATCTACGAATACATAAGTCAATTAATTATACATACACATATAAATTAATTAAAATAATATAATGCAACAGTTGCATAATAATGAGCGCATTATACAATAGAAGCGCTAGAATAATAATTATGTTTTCATCTAAATTTTGTCGCTATAATTTTCATTGTTATGTCACCTTTCTCGATTCAAAAAGCAAATCCATTAATATTTAAATGGAACTTCCACACAATTCTATAAACATTTCACCTCAAAGGAAGACTTTTTTACTTTATTGATTGAAAAGCTACAGACTGCAAATTTTCATTTTGTTGCTCACAGTAACATATATAAAGAAAATAATTGAAATTATTATATAATAATAATTAAATATGGAGCACTGTTGTAATATATAAAAATTGTTTTTTCAGCTTGGTCCAATGCGAATCACGAGGGAGAAAATGTTGGGCGATTAGGCGGAGTGGAAGAGATGCGCGTAAAGCACCCTATTTCCGAATTTCTGAGGTACTTACACATCAATGCTTCCTTTCGTATGAAAAACATGAAGATGACGAATCCCTTGCTTCTTCCCACATGGCAAACTCACTTCTATTGGTGCAGCTCACAAGCAAACTCTTTGATCGACGGTGACGTCGCTTCAGGGCCGCAAATTTTGCCGTTGCAAAAAGTGCTTTTTAACAACGCAGTGAAGAACTCAAAGTCGGAAAGTGACACATTCAGAAATTCAAAGAAATCAGGAAATCTCTTCGTCCCTGTTTTATATCCCTTTATATTTTTGTGTGTATGATGGCATCAGCCAATCGCGGAAAAACAAGAATAAAAAATAATCTATGCAAATGCTTCAATGTATTTCTCTTTTAAATGTAGAGATAAATAGTTAACGGTCGCAAGCAATAAATAAAGGAAAATAAAAATGTCAGATTTATAAGAACCTATTTATATCTAATTTATTTCTGTGTAGTCGTTTAAATATGCAATGAATTGAAATTAATGTGTACACAGTTTGTTACACATTTTGTACGTAACAAAAACGTTGAAATGTTCTTTCTAGATTATAAAAAGCTTAATTTTATAATTGTCTCTAAATTAATTTTAGAAAAAGAAACTTCAAAGATAAGTATATTACATTTATTGAATAAATGTATTAATTTATTTTCTTGTTATTTCAGAGAAACATCAAGCAATTAATGCTATTAGTTTATATTATGTTTTACGTTTATTATATTTACATTTAGAGTAAAAAATTTGATTTTTTATAATAAAATAGTAAATTTTTTTTCCAATACAGAATGCATATATATATTTATATATATATATGTAATTAGAATTTTTTAAACTAACATTATCGTATGTGTCAATCGGAAAGATCGCAATTTCTCAGTTGGAAAATCTGACATTAATTAGAAGAAAAAAAGTCGACTCGTAAAACGATCTCGCTTCAGAATTAGTTACTTCATGACTTCCGCTCGTTTCCTCCATCAGAATGGAGCTCAACGGCGCCGAAGTGTGCGAGACGAATATTTAACGATTGCAATATTGTTGTCGATAAAATTGGAGCTTTAAAATATTATATGAATACAGTTAACGTTATTCTCATATTCTACGTATTCTGGTAGTTAGTATACATATATTATATAGTTATATATATATATGTATAATGTAATTTCTACAAGATATGTCGTAATATCTGAGAGTTTTTTCTTGTCAACTTATAAAATATAAAAAATTTCGTAAAATTTGTTACATTATTTATAAGATTTACATTATTTATAAGTTACATTATTTATAAGATTATTTAGAAAAATTAATTGCATAATTAATTAATTAAAAATTAATTAAACGTTATAAATAACATAGAGTCTGTAGTATAGAGCAAATATTCCAATATTCTCAATTTAATTAATTTAATAAACTGAAAAACATAATTTATGCTTTGGCAATCCATATATACAGAGTGTCCGGAAGTTAAATGTTGAAACTTCTGGAGTGTGTAAGGGATCGATAAACTGAGAAAAACGTAAAAATATACTCTATTTTTGCTTCTCGTTTTGGAAAAGATCGCAAAAGAGACCAAACGTAGTTGCTTCGTTCTTAGACGCGAGGAAGTAACGTCTTGGCCACCCCGATCACCTAACCTGACACCACTGGACTTTTTTGTGTAAAGGGTCTTAAAGCAGAAAGTTTATTCATTGTCAATCAACTGAAGAGAACAATTGAGAAGTCGAATCGAAGCTGCGGTGCACTAAGTATCACCAGATCAGTATTTGGCTGCAACACGAGCTGTCTGTATTGATGATATGCTTGCATTTTTGCAAGAGGCCAACATTTTAAACAATATCTATATTAATTAAGTGAATAAATATGACATGAATAAGTAATAAAAAAGTTCAAAAACGAAAATTATGTTTTGTCTCTTTTGCGATTTTCTCCAAAATGAAGCAAAAACGAGCACATCTCTACAAGACTTTTTTTCTTAGTTTATCGATCATCTATGGCACATCTACACGCTTCCAAAGTTTTGACATTTAAATTCCGGACACCCTATATACTCATACTATTAAATTGACAAGAAAAAATAATTTTATTGTATTGCGTAGAAATTATATCACGCTTGTAAATAAAATAATAAGATTTATAATAATAATAAGAAAAAAGTGCTAAAGAAAGCGGATGAATAGTAAAAACAGATTATATTATATGTGAGAGAAAATATGAGAAAATATAAGAAGTGTGTGAGAAGAAAAAAATTGGAAATGTTATGCTTGTAATCTTTACCTAAGTCTGAGACGCAATTGAAAAGTATGAGTATACAGGAACAGGGAATAACAAATTTCAAGTTATCAGAAACCGTATGTATCAGAATACTCTTGATTTTGAGGTAGAAATATTAATACCCACCATTCGCGCGATTAATAAAAATCGAGATAACTTCTTATAAACCTCCTTACAAAGCCATCCTCTTGAGACACAATCACATAAAAACACTACTAACATAAAAAGTAAAACTTCTGAGCACTTGCAACTAGCACTGACATAGAAAAAACGAAACAAAAGAAACTAAAAGAAATACTGAGATACCGATCCACTGATTACTTAAAGTCAAATGTAGAATCAATTCCGCTCAAAGAAAAAGAGTAACAAAAAATATAGATATAATTTCTCGCAAATCCTCTCTCGCAATAACACCTCTCTTAAAAATAAAAACACACCTGAGAGCCTAATTCACACCAAGGATAACATTTCCAATTATCCAAAGTCGAATCTAGCCGAAGGAAGTGAAATAAAAAAATTTTAATAATATCCAATAAATTTCAAAAATCCGTCATTCCCTTATTGTCTGTGCTTTCCAATTGTGCTTTACGCTTGAGTTTTAAGGCTCTGCCTGTAATAAAGTGGACGAATTTCTCTTTCAGGTGACAAACCGAGAAGAAAAAATACAAACATGCCGGTTGGTGGACGAGTCGCGGGTAAAGTTGGGATCTATAGCTCTCACTACAATGGTAATATGGATGTGGATGTCATTCCATTAGGTATATATAAGACCACATTAGTACCAAAGCAATTTTTTATGTTTGTTTGTGACTGTGTATATATATATATAGCTGTACAATTGTGACTGTAATGAATTCATCACATAGGTTGTTAATATTGATGTAAATAAATTGCAAAAATTGCTTCGGTATGATTGTGGTATACAATGTTGGCAATCAGTGGCGTAATTCTGTGACAAATCGCCGAGAGGACTTTTCTTCCTACGTGCATTATTTCTGTGCTACGATGTAATCTAAGTATCTCGGCAGATTATTTTCCATAATCTCGGTATAATTTATTACTTTACGTTTATGAATTGCAAAAAGAAATTTGTTTTTTAATAACTAATTATTTTCTTTTCCAAAAGTGAATTAAAGTCCTTTCATGTAGAAAAAAAGGTGTATGTTTAATTGTGTAACTATTATTTCTCATATCTTTTTGATACGTTGAAATTGTTTTCTGTTATTACATTTTGTGTATACAACAAAATCGCTTGTAGAAAATTATTGGCTATCGTTTAAAATATTATCTTCTTTTTTGTTAAAAAAAAAAGCTTGGCTGGATTATCAATGTGCTTTGGTTATACAACACATTATGATTCTTATGTATTCTGTACGATTATTACATGAGAAAGTGTAAAAAATTATTATTTACTCTATCTTTTTATATAAATATTTCAAATTTATTTTTATCATCGAATATATGCAGTATTCGAATGCAAACCGAGCTTTGATTCTATTACGCCACTATAACGTCACACAACGTGCTATCGCATGATATATGAATTCCGACGTAAATGGTCAAACACACAGCGTACTTTTGGCAGCGGCATATGAAATGCTGGTGAAATCAATAACGCAACCAGAATTGCGCTAATGTTTACCGAATGTAGTAGGAAATTTACGAAAATGTTGACTCTGGGCCAACTGCCGTAAAACCATCCTCTTCTAATTTACAAATAATTTCTACGTCGCTTCAGTCGAGTACCTTACTCGTAATTGGATTTTCTCCAAGTTGTGTAATATCGCTTATCGATCTTCGTGAGCATAGAAGTTCAAAGAAGATTGGAGCAACGCGAATTACCTTTGAATGATGATTTTACAAATCATCTCAAATCAAAATAGAATTAAAGTTGAAAATGTGATATTTTTTCACAATTTGAAATTTAACAAAAAACACGATGTTATTACATACGAAAACAATTACATGCTTCCTTAAAACTTTTAGGGTTAATCTTATTCTGAAGAGTGAAATCTCACACTTAAAGATTGAAAACTGAACCACCTTTTTTCAAGACCGGTTCAATTTTCACTCTTTAGAATGAGATTCCACTTGAAAGAATTTAGAGAATAAGGAATATTCAAGATTAAAATATTAAGATGTCTCATAAATAACATATAATGCTTTAATAATATATTCAAATAACAATTAATAAAAATAAAAATTTCGAACTCGGAACGTCGGGATCACAATAGCTTTAAAGTTAGAAGACAATCTTGAGCATTTTTTCCATTTAAGTAGAAATTAAATTTACGTAAATTTTAATAAAGAATGAATTAGTTTTATTGGATCTGTCGTTTCATGTGTATTATTTAATATATATATATATATAAACATTCTTTATATATTCTTTTCTACATCAACGTACATTGTTAATTTTAAATATCACCGTGTCAAAAAATTATCCTCGCGTTTAAAAAATTTTTTACCTTTACAATTTTACATCATGATACATTTTAACTTTACCGTTCATATCGAAAAACCAAGGATTGTTATATTCTCCAGAAAAATTCTCTAGCAGAGAGAAAGAGCTTCGAGAGAAAAGTTAGCTTATTACCGAGTCAGCATCTCACGAGTTTTAAGTTCTGTCTATTCTATTTTTGCCACAGTAATATTTAGATTTAGAGAAGCGTAGAATATTTACTCAGGAAAAAGATACATTATTCTGCCGTTAAAATATAAGTTTTAAAACGTGAAAAAACAAAATAATATCCCGACATTCAGCAGCTATAGTTTCATTAGAAGTCACGTACTCCGAATTCAAGTGTTATCTGAAGTTTTAAGCACCGTCCGAACACTGGCGCAACTACAATTCGTCGACAACGAAACTTTAAAATTCGCCGTCGTTATCGTAATGGTCTAAGAGAAGGTTTTTTAGAACGACCGTCAAATAACAAGCGTTAAATTACGCGGAAACCATTCGAGTTTGTGGTGTAATAACGACTTTCTTCAGTAAATACTAATGAAAATCTGTAATTTGCATCAGAATCATTGGTTAAAATCAAATAGCAATTTTTCGAGCGTCACTCGATACTAATTATTCAAATAATTAGCATGTATATCGTTTAAATTTCACTATTTGATTAATACAGCTTTTTGTTGACTTCAAGAAGTAAACGTATTAAAAGATGTGACAAAAATAATGAGATATACATAAATCAACAGAATCATCAGTCCAAAGAAACTTCATTCAGTTTCTCATTATAATGTACAAAGTTCAAAATGCCAAGTTTGATAATTCCAGAAACGTGAAGTACGAAATGAAAGCAGACTTTCCGCATAATCAATATCGTGCTATGAATATTTCACGTTTTTGCGATTATTATACATATTTCTTTATGAATTTTTATATCCTATTATTATATTTTTAATATCGAAATTAATTTTAATATGATATAAAAAAGTCGATTTAATGTTAAATATTTTAATACAATATTTAACACTCTCTCTCTCTCTCTCTCTCTCTCTCTCTCTCTCTCTCTTTCTCTCTCTCTCTTTCTCTCTCTTTAAAATAGCTTATAAAAATTTATAAAACTGAGGAGAAAATTTCTAAATCTATAAATATTTCCTATATTCTGCGAAATATTTAATACATCTCACACCACTTTCACATCTTATTTTTTTCAAATATAAAATCAATATCGATGAATATGGAATAAGACAAGATATAAAATTGGCACATAAATAATAATTATTATTACAATGCTTATTAAATAAATCGATTGGAATATCATATAATTGGAATATTTCTTTTATTTAAACTTTAAACATTGAAAACACAATCTCTGATACCTCAATAATATTGTCTCTCAATTGCCACGCCAATTTATATAATATCTAACCTCGCGAAAAGAGAAAAATTAAATATAAACTTTAAATCCTATTTTTAAAATATCTATTTCAGGTAAAAAAAATGAAAAATATCTAAATATTATTAACAATTTCTCTTATCACATTTTACATTAATACTTTTTATTTACATGGATACGTATGAAAAAATTAATAAACAAGTTTTTTGTCTTGTGTCTTTTATTATGAAATATCATTGAATGAAGCATAAACTTTCTTTATCAATTAGTTACTGTCTCTATTACTAAAAAAATATCTAAAAATAATAATATCTTTACGCAGACACATGGTACTCTCAGCAGTACAGTTTTCGAAAAAAACTTATCTTTGTAAAATATATGACAAAAAGTGTGAAAGACGATATTATCTTTAATAAATTTAAAATCAATTTTAGCATAGAAAACAAAGATCACACTCTATCATTATTCATCACTTTTTATATGCCTGAGTTAAAAATTATTTTCTCTCCTTTTAATTTGTATCAGAGCATGTTTAAATTTTGATCATTAGTGTATTTATAACATAATATTCCATAAGTATGCAATCAGAAAATAATCAGACTAATGAAATAATAAGTTCTGTTTTTCAGCTTTTTACGTATGTATTTTAACGTGCATAATAAATCAATATAGACAATTATTAAGGATAAAATATTTAATCATCCATTTCAAGGCAATAAATTCATGAAATATATTATTTCATATTTATAATATTTTCATTATTCAAAACAGGAATTTCTAATTACTCTTTTAAACATAATCAGAGCAATAAATTAAAAATTTATAAAATTATCTGATATTTCATATAAATAAAAGTGTGAAATACTTTATTGTAACATTCTTACCAAATTCAATTTTTTACATATATAATACATCAATTAATGTTGTAAAAGCAAAGGCTAATTTCTCACATCCTTTGATTATTTTTCTGATAATCCTTATTTTATACATATTCTCGTATTTATCATTTTCACAGATCCATTGCCTTACGATTTAAATAAAACGCGATTTATCACTCACCAATACGATGCACAGCAGCGGAGGTGCAAGATACAAGTTGATCTGTAAAATACACAAATACAGAACTAAAAATAAATATTTCAAAATACAATTATTGTGCGCATTAAATTTTGATTCATCTTTTGAATATTAAATAAAAAGAGATATTAAATGAAAAATGATATTATTTACGAATTATTATAAATAATACAACTCCGAAATCTCATGATCCTATCAGCATACAATACTTAAAAAATATTTTTTAAATATTGTGCGCTGATTGGAGAATTTCCGGGACATAGAAAAGTTGATTAATTCTGCATAAATATACATAAATAATAAATTACCTAATGGTTACTTCGCCGTTGCTTGATGACCTCCCAGGCCTCTTTCTCCTCCTCCTTTCAGATTTCAGCATTGCGATCGTAGAATACAACACTCTCGAACACGATAATTACGAACGCGCGTAATACTATAATCACGACAATTCCGCGATACTTTTACACTTTACACTCCCGACGCTAAACGTCCGCTCACCTTCTTACACTTCGACGGCGAAAATAGCGCGAGAAGAGAATATAATAGAATAGAAATACAAACCGCTTAACACCCGCGTCTCCCAAATTAATTAACGTAATTAACGTAATGGCAAATCTCGCACGGCGAGGCAAATTCTAAGACGCGGCCAACTTCGAGCTCCACATAACCGACACGTTATTGCCGCACGCAGTCTCAGTTTCGTACACTTGTCTGCAACTGGAATAATAAGTGGCCCATAAAAGCATCTTACAGGGCGATTATTTGTTTTGCTGATGTATTGAAACGCGTGAGTGAATATAAGCTCACGACTTGAAGTTAAAGACGAAACATCCGCGGAATGCAATGTCCGGAAATATGGTTATGATCGCTTTGTCGATCGCTCGCGTGATCAAATTTCAATTTTCGCGAGATAGAGAGACCTTGTAAACGTCCCGCTCAAATACAAACGAAGGACCTATATATCGATACGTAGTTAATATAGGTATTACAGATAAAAGGATTAACTCCGCTCTCGATTCTCCGAGGCGATCCGTTACGTTCCTGCGACCATCGCCATCTATGCGTTACGTGACGCGTAACTGACAAATTGGAAAGTGAAGTTGGCAATTTCATGGATACCACACGACGTGAATCAAAATTAACGACTGATTGAAACGCGACAGACCGTTCGAAAATATACAAATGAGATTCAAGAATTCACGCGATGCATTCCGAAAACGCATAAATTTATTATTAATACACGTGTATTTCATAAAATACACGTATTAATAATAAATAATCGTGTTATATGGCTTTTCATTACTCGACTCACTCCATTCGATTCGAATATAATCGTTCCATGTAATCATCCCGCTCTGCTTTTGATATAGATATATTATTTCAGTCTCTTCTGTATCTTGAATGAGATGAAAGTTACAAACGAAAGTAAATTTACTAAAATATCTCTAATTTTATTGTTAATACTTAATGAATTTTCTCACTTTTTCAATTTCTACCTTGTTTCATAAGACAAAATCAACCCTATAGAGTGACGTAAAGCTCAATGCGAATTATATTCGTCTTAAAAATCATTATAGAAATAATTAGCCCACAAGTATCACCTCAAAAATGATAATTTATGAGAATTACATTCAGCATTTCACCTCGAAGCTGCTCTGAATTATGGTATTATACGAAATATCTTAATTTGATAAACAAGAGCCCTCGATTGCAGGATATGCGTACGTATTAATTGTTAATCGAAAGTTAAATGATCATGCGGTCAATATCTCATTAAATGTCGGTACAGAATAATCGCGTTTGGAGCTTTGTCGTACCTACCATAATTCGAGAGGTAACTGTACGCAGTACGTCTACTCGCTCAAGTGACGACGCACGAATGATAGGCATGATAACGTGATGATCTCTTGTTTACCCAGCTACGTACAGCGCGCCGTTAGCCGTTACGCGGTACATAAACAAATCCGAAATCCGCATTATCGAAATATTCAACGCTTCTCGAAATAATTATATGCTGAATACGTATAAGCCATAGATCATTTCGACAAGCACGAGGATCACCATTCCTCGTTCTGCGTATCTTTTCGTAGACTCAGCGTCGCCTAAATTAACGATTGCTTCTCGATTGAGAACACTGGGCAACGAAATTTGATCTTTTGTCTTCTATCGTAAGTGAAAACTTACGACGAGTCATCGTCGACGTATTCTGCTTACTGAACTCGAGTATGTCGGTCAACTGTTAGTTTGCAATTTTGAGAAAAATGGTGTAAAGGTCAATTTGGAAAATTTTTACAACGTTGTAGTATCGGCAATAGATTTTTCTTTCTATGTTTAATTAATAATACGTATCGACTTTTAGTTTGAAAGCGCATTTCGTTTCGTTTCAGTACGATTTTTCCTTTTCGAGATACAGCAATTTAAAAATAGCTCTTTCCTCTTTTCCTATGTTGATACATGAAAAAGTATTTTATACCACCTCAATTATGTGGAAAGTAACTGCTTTTGTACTTACATAATATTATACTTTTCACATGATGCAATATTAAGAAAGAATAAAATGTTCATTTTCAAATTGCTATATTTTGAAAATGAAAAATTATACCGAGACAAAACAAGCATTTTCAAACTTTTTGTGTGGAATCAACTAAATTTAGAAAAATAACCATTTTTCCGATAGATTTTTATTTAATTCGTGAAATCTTCGTTAAAAAGAAATGGCTAAATAATTCGCATAGAACGGTTAAATTAACTATCAGTAATCAATTTATCAATAACGATTGATTGTTAGGTATGTGTAATATCTGCAATACAAAGCCCATTTCAGGTGATATATAATTCACGACGGAATTTTATTTATAACTTTATGTGCATCGGAAAATATGAAAGGTATTTTAAAATTCGGAGTAAATAACATACATACATAAAATGCATGTAGAAATATATTGAAATATACAGGTATATAAAATTATAAATTCAAGTATAAATTTTGACGCAAATTATAAATCATCCAAAACAAGCGTAATAAATTAAGTAAAAAATAATCAAAATTTAATAAAATTTAATATAATTTAAGTTATAAAAGTCAATAATGAGTGACACATATTTAGGTGTATTTATACGTAAGCTTTTTACGAGATGATGGAATATTGCATAGTAATTATTTCAATCGTTTTATAACTTGAAAGCTATTACGACTTTGACATTTTTATATTGAGATTTTTAATCCAATTATTCTCCAAAATGCTATTAACCCTCCGGAGCTGACGTCAAAATTGGTAATACAGTTACTGACGTTGACCCATTTAATTAACGCAGTTCATTAATTTTAAGGAATTAAAATGACATAACTCGTATAAAAACGAATAAATATTAATGTTTCAAATAAGGTAGTGGGCTAATGGGAATTAGCGCCGTACACCGTGCGCAATTATTTCTTATAAAAACTTTATCGTAGCTAACGATTACATGTTTTTCAGAGATATAAAATACAAACATCTGTTTTATATTTCTAATGTAATTATCTTAATTGTAATAAGTTAGTTACCGTTAATGTAATCATTAGTTAAAATTTGTGTACGAAATAATTGCGCACAGTATACAACGCTATAAATTCTATTAGCCTGTTTCCTTGTTAAATATATTTGTATTTCTCGGGGATTTTATCAATTTTAAATAATAAATACGAATATATATATACATTAAATATATTTTAATAAGAATAATCCGAATTTGCAAATGCAACATGAAAAAATAAATGTTTAAAGTTAACAAATTTTTAATAAAAAGTATAAATGAGTGGATCTAATTGATCCACAGCTCCGAAGGATTAAAATGTGATTATTATAGGACATCTCGTAGTTTATGTTGTGCTTCCTAAATCCTCTTAAATCTTTCATAAACTTATTTTAAAATGAAGCGGACGTATTCGTCGTGACAAGCGGAAAACTAGATTTTATAGCAGCAGATTATAAAGATGACGTAAAGCCAGACAAAGTAAACTTAAACGTTAAGTCTTTTCATTAAGTAAGATGTGATTGGGAGAAAAAAATTATATCAATGTTTTTTATAAAAATAATATATATTTTAACAGAGTAACATAAAATTATATTTATAATCGAAATCTGAAAAGATACGAAAGCTTTATTGGTAAACTCAAAAACGCAACTTGCGCGAGTTTTATTCCTACAAACTGTTTCCATCGGAAATTGGAAATTGGAAATGATATATAGGCTTTAGGAATAAAGCTTTTTCAAATAACAGTTTCAAGCCTGTCAATTCAGCTTGAAAGTCCTTTAGATATCGATTATAAATACACGTGTGGTTTTATGTTGCTGTATCAAAATGTCACTCTATAATGTTAATCTTTTTCCAAACAATAATATTGTATATACATAATTCACTTCTTAATCAATTCTACAATTTTTTTATCCAGTATAACATATGCGAAACAGTTTCACCAATGTAAAATTAACTTTCTACCATTCTGTTTATATCCTTTTGTAACGTTTAAGAGAGGAGACAATAAAAAGTAATGTAAACTAAGATTAAAGTTAATATTACATTGGAAAAACCGGACATAAATGCTACTTAATATTTAAATGTAACAGATGCATGTAGAAGTGCGAAATAAATCCAGCCTCGTTTCAGGAAAGGGCTACAGTGGCATAAACGAGGAGATCATCTGGATCAGCATAGGCATGGGGATCACCATAGCCATCTTGATCACCATAGCGCTCTGCTATATTGCCCGTGAAAAGTGTCGCAAACGACACGAAGGATATTATACGTCATGACGTATGTTTCCGCCGCCCTCGTGGGCGTCCTGGTCATTTAGCCCGACGACACCAGGCATCCTTTTCAGTCCGACCACGTCAAGAGGTAAACCACGGGCTTACTACATCACCGTCTAAATTCTCTCACGCTTCTCCACGGAAAAAGCCTCGGTATAGCCGCACAAAAAACTCCAACGGAATATGGACGAACGTAAAGAAAATGCACGTTCATTTCATTTACATTAACGTACCGTGTGGTTATACGGGCCGCGCAAAATGGATTTTCCAATCAGGGAAATCCGGGGATTATAACAGAGATCTCTGATTTTATCGTTCCTCTGAAAAGAAGTCACATTCGAAAAAGGGGTTGAAAGAGTTAAAAGGATTTTCTAATTGAAACTTGGGGGAAACGGGTAGATCGATTATTAACTGAACGTCTGCAATTTGAATCTTTTTCATCCAGCCCAAGCTTTTTTACTGCTCTATAGAAAACTTTCGAAAAATGAGAAAAATTCTGGATTACTTTTTAACATCTCCGTTACATTATCAAATCGTTTTTTAACTCATATCTTTTATAGGAGGGGAGAACCGCGGTTTCCGCTCCCGTTTATTTCGGAGCAATTTAAGAGCGTCTCGCTTTCGCAAAAAAGTTTCAAATTGTGGGCAGATGGTTAAAATAAAACTGTAAGATGGGAAAATAATGTCACGCGCAAGGTAAAAATTTAAAGAGCGGCAAGATACGTTTCATCTATGGGAAAATCGATTTTATATTTCTCCGAGCGTAAAGTTTTATCATCGGCATATAGTAATACTCTCTTTTGGGACACCTTTCAGTACCTCGTTCGCAAGACACGTTCTCAGCAATATCAAGCGTTGTGGGCTATTGCCAGGGCATATTTCCTGTGAGAGAGTGAGAGAGAGAGAGAGAGAGAGAGAGAAAGAGAGAGAGAGAATAACTTTTGCACCATTACGCACACTGGGAAGAGTAAAGATTCTCACGAAAGGGAAGAATAGCATCGTTTTAAAAGCTCATAGGCTACTATCTAAAGGCGTCTATCTAAAATGGAGACAGTAGTCTAGCACGGATTTGTAGCGGCGCGGCGGAACGATGACTATGCGAGGTACACTATAAGTATAATAGTTCTCCGACGTTCAACAAATTGTGATTTCTTCTAAACACACTCGAGCTTTGTATTTCTATCTAGACAGTAGAGTGATGTGGGTGTACGTGTGAGAGTACTGCAGTCAATGGACCATTATTCTCATTCGCGCCTGTACGTGTCCTCGAAAGAGCTTTTCGCTGTTAAAACGTTTCTAAAAGGCGACAACGGGGGGTGCTGACACTATCTGGTTAAAAGTGTACTGCACAAAGTAAATGGCAATTATCTGCAAGATGGAAGCGAGCTGGCTCCTCGACTAAATGTAGACAAAGTAAAATTAATGATATGACTTTTATTCTCGTGGAAACGTTATCCTAATTTTTTTGAAATTCAAATGCGAAGGAAAATGAAATTGTCTTTAATGTTACCTTTACTTCCTACTTTATGAAAAGATTTTTTTTTTTTACATTCAAATTAAAATATAATTAGCGCTGTTAATCGAAACATGATTAGAACAGAATGAAAAATCGAAAAAAATCCACAGAACTAATCCACTCACATTTTTATAATTTTGATTGAAAATTGAAACTTTATTATAGAGCCTTATCTTTTAGTTTCGTAAAATGTATTTCTATTCGATTGTATTCTTTAATTAGTTTAATTCATCTATTTTTGCCGCAAATAAATATTTTTTGAAAGATTTACGAATAATACATAATTTATTAGGAATATTTTTCGTGCAAAATATACGTACAATTGATAAGCAAAATTAATGCGCTTATAACAGTTGCAATATACTTAATTGTAAATGCATTTCACATAAGAGTCGTCAATGTTGAAAGTGTCGACAAGGTCTACAAAGATTTTAATCCGTGCGCCAATTATTCGGTCGAGTAACGCGAAGGAAAGAAGTCGTCTTAAAAGATTAAGATGTTTTTCACACGTCTCTCCGATGCCTTTCAGATAATTGTCTGGATATATTCTCATCACGAATGCGAATGATATCGCCCGGAATCGTTTTCATTACTCATCCAACGTTTTACCTTGGGACAAATGGAAGTCCCATCAAAGTGCTCTCAAGTAGAAAATTCTTGCTCCAAATGAAGGTGCGGTGATTTACGACTATTACGTATTACGAGCGTTTTCACGGATCACGCGATCGTTTATCGTGCCGTAAAATAGAAGCCGGAGCAGATCTTATTAATGATTATTAAACGAATCTTTATACCCCTTTCTCTTGAACGTGAGGCTCTAGATGCAGCTCTGGCATTATTGGCAAGCGGTCGATAAAATCTTGAGCTGAATAATTCTAAAGCATGGATAATTCTTTTACGTCGTTTACCGTAATTAACTTCGTTATCTACCGAAACTTCGATATTCATTTATATCGTATAACGTGTTGCGATGCGATAAAGTTTCAATCTCGTGCTTCCTGCTTCCTCTGCGGTATCAGCTGGAGAAAAATCGCTTAACTCTCTTTCGGAGATGGTTTGCGTTCTTACTTTGCTCGATACTTTGATAACATTTCATACTATTGGGCCGTCTCTTGCAGCTGACGCTAATCAAGGCGTCATGCATTTCCATTGAACATATTATATGTTTTCTACGAAACGTATTCCGGCTTGTTTGTAACGCGAACAATTTCTGAACAATTTTAATTATGCTATTAAAAGTTTTAATTATGTTTCGAAATATAACTATTTCTTTAACGGAGCCGACGCGAGTCTATTGAATCCACTCAATTACATTCTTTATGTTACATTTGCAAATTTGAATTATTTTACTGAAATGAACCTAGTATTCGCTCCTTTTTTATATAATTTACATCATTTCAGTTCCTGGAGTACAGTTAATATTTTTTAATTAATTTCAAATTATTTTTTACATCTGCAAATTTAAATTACTGTTATTAAAATAAATTTAGTATTAATTATTTTTTATACGATTGATATCATTTTGGTTCCTTAAAATTAATTTGTCTTTCAATTAATTTCCTTTTAATTAACGTATATTAAATGAATCTCACAGATCCAATATCAGTTAACTGTTATAGATTTTGACGTCAGCTCCGGAGAATTAATATCGATGTTTATTACTTGAAAGAAAAATTATCAATTATTAAAGAGACGCGTTTTATTGGAAAGGGCTTTTTCCTAAGGCCAATAATTTACAGTTTAAAATTACTACTCTTTAATACGATCTAAGCTACAGATTTTACTGGACCTGAAAGAAATCCTGAGAGTACATAGCATCTCTATATCTGACGATACTGAAAGATTAATTTCCACCGATATACTTTCGTGGTGCAAATCGCATTATTCAACGATACCTCACGACACTATAAATTGAATGATCATAAAGTGTGTTTGTCGCAAGAAAATATTTTTAGTTGAAACGAGAGCCAAAGATCGAAAGCGACTTCGAGCACGTAGCTTATCGCAGGCCAGGCATTTACTTACGATCGCCGTAATACGTCCAAACGACTTTCTCTATCGCGTAGATTGTACTCTCATTAGATAATTTCAACTTCGTTCGTGCATCTCTACGTAATTAACGGGGTACTTACCTACGTAATCCGCAAGTCGTCTACGATTAATTCCATATAACGTAAGAATCCTGACCAAAGTCTAGAATGTACTTCTGAACTGAGATTAAACTCGGGCCTCAATTTAAAAAGATATCGACCTTTAGAGGAGCTTACTATAAAAGTAAAGGATACTTGTGCTGTTAGAACGGGTTTTTTTTTTCCAAAGTATGTTCTTTACGAAATTGAAGTCACGGAGTTCCGCGTAACAAGATACTTACTGTTAAAAATTAAAGGCAAATTACGGTCTTCTAAAGATCGATTGCAAATTTATCTATTCACAAATTTAGATGTTCTCATACGTGTAAAAAATGTGTATTAAATAAATACAACATAATTTTAAAGATATTTCGTGACCAACAGTCTTGGAAAACACTCTTTTTATGTGTTAGAAAGTTATATTGATGTGACGCAACTAAAAAATGTTGTGTAGATATCGTAAAAAAAATTTGGCAAGTGCGAAGAGGCCGGTTATCAAAAGATAATAAAAATATTACGCTTCTTTAAATGCGTAATAATTTCTGTCATCTAATGAAAATACATGACGGTCAACGCACAATTTATATCTATGTCTTACACCTTGACATATAAAAAAAGAATGTTATTAATAACACTGTTTTCCTCATCAGTCGCAGTTGATACATAAATAGTATCACACGATATAATCAGTGTACAAATTCTGTTCAATTAAAAATAAATAACGATCTTATAAAGATCGAAATTTATCGTAGGCGTTCCTATACATGTAAAAATGTATATATTAATAAATTATTCTCCGAAAGTTGCAATGATTATATTACAATCTAATATAAGCTTACGACTCGTTATTTGTTTTGGAGCAAGCTTTATGTGTTTATATGTATATTTACTTCGAGAAAACGAAAAGTTGGCCATTGTATAAAGTACACGCGTTATGAACAAGTGGTTCCTATTTCGCGTTTAATCAATCGAGAGAATGAGGAAGATACGATTGTCATTGGCGAAATTATTAATTCGAACTGTCTTGATGACCGGTGACCTCGCACGTAAAGATGTTTCTTGCGATTCGCTGTCTTGTGAACTTTAGACGTACATACATGTATGTTTGTATTTTACAATTGTCGAGAGAATTGTTCTCGTTCCGCACATAGTGGCGCGCAGTTTATGTATAGGCATGTGTATGTAAATGTATATTTTACAGATTTTAATATAGTGTGTACTTAAAACGCGCGGCACTACGCACACAATCGTATACACTTGATAGTTTATATATCTATTATACATCTATAGAAAGTAGGTTCCATACTACTGCAAATGACCAACTTGATAGATCAATGTATTAATGACTTCTTTATTTGTAATGAATAAACTATTATACTGTACTCACTTCTCATGTCGTATTTTCTTCCCTGCACATTTTTATTAATTAAACAGATTGGATATTTCGAATATACTATCGTTTCTTTGAAAAGACTCGTGATTTCTCTAAGAACAATTTTTCTGCAAAGTAAACTACTGCAAACTTATTGTGACATATGTGACAGTAGGGGGTAAAGAAATTAAAAAATTTATTAAGGCGTTTGTATTTTTTCAATTAATAGGAATAATAAAGATCGTAGCTCATATCTGGGAAATGGAATAAGTGATAATAAAAAACAGATTTCGCAATGACGTTTAAATCAGTGGTATACACCTTTGTACATTTATTTGCAAATTATTTTCAAATAACGATAATTGCTAATAATCATATTAATAATAATTATATCTTTGATGTCATAACACCAAACAATTGACCATGCCTACTTAAGTAATGTACAGCGCTTAATAATTAATAAAGATTAGTACCAGCTCTCATACACTTAGCTATCGCAGGAACTCTCATGGTGAAAAAAAAAAAGAAAGGTGAGCTGCCTCTGATCATTAGCTCTCATGAGCGCTCGTCATTTCACGTTCTTACTTGATTATTACTTGACATTACCTCCCGCTATTTTCATTCTTGTGAAACAAAACAGAAAAAAAATATTAAGCTTTTATGTTTGTGTAAACGTACATATTAAACATAATTGCTATACATCGCGCATTTTACGCGGCAAAATGTACATGTTTCTTGGACACTGCGCTGTTTCCTCTGTCGGCTCGTATTAATATGTTGAAATTACACGAATATGCAAATAAAAAAATATACAAAAAAGAAATTAAGTAAAAAATGGCAATAAGACTCAGGTGCGGTAATTATTGCGCAATTTAATATATAAAGACACAAAATTCTTTATTAAATAACGATCTTACATGTTTTGGCTCATTTTTTAGCCATCTTCAAAGACATATTTAAAACTGTATTTACAATATATGCGCAGTAACTAATTTGTCATAGTGAATCACTTCCTCATAATTAAAGGAACCTCAATATTGTGTGTGAAAAATTTTATAATACTGATAATACATTGATAAAACATTGAGAATGACCCAATCGGCGTCGAAACGTTCGTTATTATTACTATCTTTATGTTTTTAAATTAAAGTGCTTTATTTTATAACTGCCCCTTAGTCCTTCAATTTTTCCAATTTGTTAATATAATTGATTGTTTGCAATATAGTGGACTTTTGTAGTAGCGAGCTTCTTTCCCTTCTTTTCATTGACATCAATTCCTTCAATTGATTTTCTACAATTTATTTCCTTTAACTTATTTTTGTTTATTACTAGTATTATAATGTTTCAATATTGAAGTTCCTTTAATTATGAGAAAGTAGCTCACTATGATAAATTAATTACTGCGCATATATTGTAAATATAGTTTTAAATGTGACTCTGAAGAGAACTTAAAAATGAGTCGAAACATGTAAGATCGTTATTTAATAAAGAATTTTGTGTTAAATTTATATATCAAAAGTTGCGCAATAATTATCGCGTCTGAATCCTATTTTTACTCGATTTCTTTTTTGAATAATAAGGAGTCTTTGAGAATCTACTTATGTTTAAAAAAAATATACAATCGGTATAATATTATATATATGTATATTACATTATATATTAATTATATTTAAGAAACATACAGTATTAACAAAATATGTAAATTACGTGATAAATTTTGGAAATTGGCTTCCTGGCGTCCATAACAAAATTTTATTTATTCAAATAAATAAAAAAAAGCAAGATGTATTTTAAGATGTCTTAAAATAAATATTTTAAATATACAATTCTGCCTCTCGAAATGTATATAAATTCAGTCGTACGACTCGAACCGCCAGAGAAAGACATGCGTATAGAAAATTAACAGTAAAGAACAATTATATGTTTGCAAAACATGATTTTTTTATAAGCTCACATACGTTTTACTTCCTAATCTTTTCTTATCGACATATATGTGCATACAAGCATACAACAATGAAAATCAAACACCCTTGGTACATACACTCGCACATATACATATACACAAAAATATTCTCTCTCTGTTGCTGGGAGAAATATTGTGATGTTTGAATATTTCGAAAAGTAGGCAGAAGTACGACGAATTACTAGACAGACGGTAGAAGAGTATAATGTTAAGTGGTAGTATTGATGACAGAGAAATTGTAATTTACACAATATTATTATTAAAATTGCCTTATTGAAATTGATCTATACGTGCCAAAACAGCCTTATTTTTTCGTTTCTTCTCTATGTGTACATGGCATTTATAAGAAAACGAAAAACTCTCCAAGAAGATCCTTTACAAACATTCTGTCCCTTTCGAAGACCGAACGATAATTTGGAATAACACTTAAAGTAAGTACACCATACGAGTTGTGAATTTTATCGATACCAGCTCGTTCGCAAAGATAACGTAACTGGTTCATTAACACCAACAATTAGATAGGTGCACTACTAAAATACAGGCGCGATGAATTGATTGACATAATGAAAAATGACAGCAAAGTAGAGGGAATAAGACGACAACAATTTTCTCACAGGAAAATTGTCTTGTATTATTGTTTTTTTAATCAATATCATGCTACGGTATAACTTTACACTATCCATTTATCGTAGATAATGCAATACGTAAAATGAATAGTGATATATAAGAAATCACATCGGTTTCGTATGATATCGATATCGATATCGATGTAAAATTGCAAAAAATTTATCGCGCTCGGAAGACCTGATGAAAAAATGTCTTAAAAAAGCGATACTTTCATTTTTAGATCAAAAAATCTCGGCGTTCTACAAATGAGCGTGTCGGTTCAATCAAGTGATTTAACAATTTGATGTGATCAAACATGCGATCGGCGGATCATTATTCAGATGATAGAATCGAGAAAATCACTCGAAGAATGCAGAGATCTTTTGATTATCATTGCACACGCGATTGCCACGAGCTTGGCACGTATCCCGTGACCAGCGCAAAATATGAGTTCATGACAATGTTTATACATATCTATGAATTATCGAGGTACCGTCTGTTGGACAAGGTGATTTCTTAGATTTAGATCCCCATTATACGCAACATTTAGTGCATCCTATGGCGGAACATCACGAGGCGTACATCCTGTTAATTTCATGTTGATAACGTTCCTGAACCGCTTTCCTCTTGAGTTTGAATGCCGCGGTGACCAGACCCATATCAGGTGACCATTGCTCTGCACACAACTTAACCGCACCGGGTATTTCAAACCTTTGGAGCTTACCTACGAACGATAAAAAGACAGTTGAATAATAACAAATTTATCGATTGACAATAAAATAATAATAATAAATAGTTAAAAATTAAAATCACAAAGATATGCAAAAACATACATTTCCTCGCTTGCTCAACAAGTTCTTGAAGTACCGCTTTCTCAATCTGTGGATTGTTACAGAGTTCCTCAAGATTCTTTCCAATTATGCCTAGATTACTAGCAATTTCTTCTAAGTAATGTTGGTTAGGTACAACCAATGCCACTGTGTACGCTTTATTCGCATCGCCATAGACGCATATATTTTCTACGACAGGACAAGTCTTTAACTCTGCTTCAACTTTACCCAAAGAAACATATTCGCCGAGTTGTAATTTAACCAAGTCCTTCTTTCGATCTACACAAATAAACATGCATCATCAGAGAAATACCAAAAATAATAACTAATACAGGTATTATATATCTCATAAGAATAAAAAGATATATTCATTATAATTTTTGAGACGTACCAATAATTTTGATGGAACCATCTGCATGAATTTCGCCGATATCACCTGTTCGGAACCATTGTCTGCCGTCCTCTTGGAAGAAGTCTTCTTTCGTTTTGTCCGGTAATTTATAGTAACCCGCGGAAACTATGTCACCACCGATCACGATCTCTCCTCTGGGGTGTGGATGATCTTTGACTCGATAACCAGCCTCTTCCCAATTCTCTAATCGGATATCGCAAACTGTAGTGGGTGCTCCCACTCTTCCAGTAGTTCTATCGTACGCTGAAAGAAAAATGTACGTCGTGACAACTTAAATACGATAACATGAACATCGAATAAGCATTGCGATTCAGAAATACATACTGTCCATAACAGTTGCGCAAGAAGTCGTTTCTGTGAGTCCGTATCCTTGAGTTACAGTGACGCATAGGCAAAGTTTTACTTGATTATGAGTATCCGGACTGAGTGGAGCTCCTCCAGAGAGCACAAGTCTAACACGGCCACCAAGTACTTGCTTCGCGGCTCCAAAGATATACTTGTCGAAAAGAGGTGTTTCATAGCCTCGTTTCGTCCACTTCAGTTTGTATTCATACGCAAAATTAAATATAGCTTGCCTAAATGGACCAGATTTTTTCACTTTCTCGTTTATTCCTTTAGAGATTCGATCGAGAATAAGCTGAAACAATTTTTATATTTGTATTAGTGCTACTTAAAAAATTATATTAAAATTAGAAACAAAATTTGATAATTTGTTTTAAAAAAGATGTTGATATATTTTTTCATTTATTAAAATATTTTTTATTTATACAGACTTGGTATATGTTCTGAATAACTTAACGATTAAGAGATAAACAATTTTTTTTAAGCAAAACAGCTAATAAGAAATTGAATGATTTGCAAAGATACTCACCGGTACTGCAGTTAAGCAAGTTGGATGTAGGACGGAAGCATCACCCTTCGATCCTCTCTGAATCTTACTACTCGAATCGATTAATGTAAGCGGTGAGCTATAACCGATAGGAACTCCGGTTAAAAGACACACGCTCTCAGCCAGTAGCTCGAAGACATGAGCCAATGGCAAGAAACCGAGAAAAACGTCGTCTGATCTGATCTCTACAGCATCGGAAAATGCTTTTAGAGTGCTAATGATATTTTTGTGAGAAAGAAGGACGCCTTTCGGCACTCCAGTCGAACCAGACGTATACATAATTATAGCGGTGTCATCATTCTTCGGAGAGTTAGCACTCGCACTTGACTTATTGCCCATCTTGATAACATCGGTGAAGGGTAATAATTGCACTCCATCCTGAAATAAAAATAAATAGTAACGGTTACCTAAAAAAAAAAAAAACTAAGAAAGTGAAAACTACTGATCATAAGTGACATCAACCACACATTACGTAATAACATAATCACAGTCAATCAAAGTCAATGCCACAGCTATTAGGCAAAACAAGTTTTCAGAAGAAAAATAATATCAACAGATTCAAGTGGCGCGCAAAATAACCGGTTATTTGAATTATTAATTAATTTTCGCAATCACTTCACTAACACAATTACGTAATTACAAAAAGTTTGATTAAAAATTTTATATATTCTTTTAACGCATAAAAACTCATTTAAACGCGAATTCATATTAAAAACTAATACTGAATATTTAAACTAAAATATACCTTGTAACCTTTGGTGCTAGTCGGTTTGAGTTGATCTTCCATATAAATAATTCTCTTGATTTCCGGTACCATATCTAATAGACGCTTGAATTTTGGCAGAAGTTCATGGCTGGTAATGACAGTATCTACTTCGGTTTCGTTGATACCATGAGCAATAGCCTCATCGCCTAAAGTCGCGTAGATCGTAACCACGGTGAAATTCTGTTTGAAACATCCGTGTGCCGCTATCATCCATTCCGCTCTTGTCTCGGCAAAGATAACAATATTATTACGTGGTTTCATACCGAGTTCTACCAAACCTCGACCGAAAGAAGAGGCCAATTTTTCGACTTCGTTAAATGACTTCCATTTGTACTCTCCCATTTTATACTGGAAAAGAGACAGAATTCCATGATTAATTAGTTTCTCTTTCATATTAACATTAAATAAAGAAATTTATATAGATATGTTGAGATTCAGCCTAAAAAGTTCTTTTTCTATGATTTTCTCTTTCATTTATATTTATTAATACAAAAAAATAACAATTTTTCACATTAAGAGATACTAATGAATGATTTATATTTAAATATCTGACATATCACCTTTTTGAAGATTCTGCCGTTAGGTTGAGGCTCATCTTCCTCTGCTAAGATTTGTCTGGTACCAAGACACTTCTTATCGCCGTACATTTTGACAACACAAAGAAGTACCTTTTCCAGAGTATCAACCTTTTCACGTTCGAGCATGATATGCATCGATTTTGGGGAATCGACGCTTCTGTAAGTGATCTGGTTATCATCTTTGGAGATTGGACGGGCCTTGATCCTCCTCGAGGCCTTACGCTTCTCCCATGGTCGCTGAAGTATGAGATACACGGGGAAGGTCAGCAAGTCGTACACGTACGACAGAGCCTTGATCGCGTGGATCGCGCCGTAGATCCAGAAACCTTCCATTTCCCTGTTAAATAAAGAAATATTTAGACATCAAAAAATATAAAAAATAATAAGAAGGCTCAATATATATAAAACAATATAAAAATATAAATAGGAGCCAAATTAATTTAACGAATTATTTTAATTCATATATTAATACAAATTCAGACGTTTCGACTCCGATCGGGTTATTTTCAATGATACAATTATTTTACTTAAAATTAAATTAACATTATTTTTACACAATCTTCATATTGTTGAAAATCATGGATTCTGTGCATTAAATTTGAACACTCATATTTATATGTGTTTTATCTTTGATCCTTGTCAAAAATAAAATAAAAATTTGTGATCTGTCCATGTGTAAATATCCTCTGTCAATTTATTATAAAATATATTTGGAGTAATAAAATAAGATAATTTGCAGCTGTCAAAATTGAACACGTATCATTGCAAAAGTAATTTTTTATCCTATTTACTTTTGCAATGATAAGTGTTACAATATGAAGATTGTATAAAAATAATGTCAATTTAATTTTAAGTAAAATAATTGTATCATTGAAAATGACCCGATCGGAGTCGAAACGTCTGAATTTGTATTAATATATGAATTAAAATAATTCGTTAAATTAATTTGGCTCTATTTATATTTTTATATTGATTTAGACATCAGTTCGTTAATCAAAAATAATATTCCGTGCTTCTCTTCTCTTGTGAAATTTGGACGCAAAGAAATTATAACAAGTGCAAAACTCTATGATAAATAAGTAAATCTAGATCTTTTTATTTTCATATCCCTTGAAAAAAAAATTTTGTAATCATATAATTTATACATTTATATGATTCGATTGTTGTACTTTAATTCTTAAAGTAAAAAAATATAAATTTTGAATATTATTAATTATAATTATCTACATTTTCGCGATATTATCGGATATCAACAATATCTCATTCTGCTTATCCGTAGCAAGCGAATTATCTACTCGAATAAGCAGTTTTCAAGCGAAAGAGTAAAAAGGCTATCGATCGGAATCATGCGTCTTGCAAACAATTCGAATCAATAACGATTATAAACTATCTCGTGTATAAGCGACCGATAAGCAATATTTAATCATCAGAATTAAGTCTTTCGTAGACTTCGACGAATTAGCGCCATTTATCTATTTTAGCAGCGTGGTCACAGATATTATAACAACACTTATCATGCTACGTGCGTAAAAAAAAAGGAAGCGCTCTTATAGACACGACATATCTATCAAGATCGATAAGTGATACGATAATAAGCTATTGAAGCAATAGGATACAAATTCAATCATACATATCTATAGTATACATCAACAATTATAAGAACGCAATTGTACTCCTACTGAAGCGAAGAACTAGAAAGGCATATCATTTAATTAGTTTGTCTCTCTAGCGTCGCCTGGAGGTGCCAGAATACCACACTGTCGCTTCCCAAACCTAATAAAAAATATAGTATTTCTCGAGCAACAAAAATGTAAAAGTTGTTCAATTACATCTCCTTTAATGTCTTGTGTGACATATATCACACATATATATATATACACAGTTATTGATTTTCAGTCAGTTAATAAAATATTTTACACGTTGGCGGTATTTTTTTTATGATAAGATATATTTGAATGTTAATCTAATCTCTTATTTAAATATTTAAAAAGGATCTTGCCTGTTCTAAGAGAATTAGTGAAATGTATAGGAAACATTTTACCAATTTTTTTCTCATCTTAATTTATCAAATAATTTATGTAGTTACGAAAGATTTATATTATTGTAATACTGCATGAAAGAGTGATCATTATACAAAATATATAAATGGCCGCGATCAGCAAAATTTATTTTGCGACAGTTGGAAATTTCTTCGTACTGATCGGATTATATTTTGAGATCTAAAGAAATAGTCCTATTTCAACAAAAACAAACTTTCAACAATTGCAAAAAGTTAATTTCAAGTCCACTTCGATCACATGTTTCGCGAGGTCAAGTCTGGTTCCGATAAAATATCAATCTGCGGACGAAGTCAATTTAGATCAGTGGACTTGCATATCCGTTGATACCTTTTTATTCTACTATTGATTGCGCCATATTCTATTCACGATATACCAACCATCTCTGAACTTTATTATGCGTCGCACTTATGCCGCCTTTTTCTCCTTAGGTATAGTTAGATCAATAGTTACTTCACACTACAATATTGTTATTAATCAAGTTTCTTCTGATTTTGCTTATACTATTGATCGTATGTAGGTATAGCGGTTAGACGGCAACATAATGCAAGAAGCAAATGCGAGTTACGTCACGTTCTGCAGTTCTTGTGATTCAACTTAAAATGACAGATCTGAGGCAAACTTTGATTGACATTACGTCACACACAGTTTATAAAATACTTTAGTTATTTCGCTATTAATTTTATACAGATAAATTAATTTTAATAAGGATTTTGAAAACCCATGTTAATTCGTTTCTTATTATCATACATATATAGTGACTTAGTTTCATCATCATTAATCTTTTACTTTATGTTGTTGATTTGCGACACGGTCATCTGACCGCTAATTATAATTATGTATTTTTATATCTCATTATTATTAATATATGTAAAAATATAATGCTCTTGCAAATATAAACACAGATAATTCAAAGTTCATATGTGATGTGTTTCCTATAATGAAGTAAACGTTAAACGCATTGCAAAAGAAATAAAAAAAAATCACTATATGATCTAAGAGTAATTAAAACGTCACATCTATGCTATACCAATTAGCAATGAACGTCCTTGTTATCATCATTAGAGTATCAAAAAAATAAAATATGGAATACATAATATATAACAACATGAAATATACATAAGGATGTGGAACACTTGAAATTAAATCTACATTAAGAGTCATATAAGAAAGACAGCACCTTCATAATTGTAGAATTTATAAGTCTATAAGTAGAAGGAAAATAGGGAAATAGGGCAAAAGTATTGATGTCTAAAGCTAGTCTTTAAACGGTTTTTGAAGGTTTTATAAAAATCCGTACATATAATCGATACAGAAACGATTAAATTTCTTTGATTAAAGAAAAAAACAGATTTAAAAAAAAAACGATCGCTTTAAAAATAAAATCTCATCAAAGATGTTAGAGAGAGTATGTTAAAATTAAATTATAAACATAGCCTTATTTTTGCGATCAACTATAACTTTCACGTATCGTATTTCACAACTCAATTATTTTAATTTGAAAATGTGAGAAAAATTATTGTCTTACAATTTGAGTCATTTATATAATTCTATGATAAAACTGATGATTCTGTAAGACACTATGTACGATAGTGGAAGATAAAGATCAAAGTGTAGGAGAAGACACACCGAGAGAACACGCAATCGAGATTTCAATATCGTTACGGACTTTGAACGTCGCGAGTTCACGTTGCACGCAGCGAACGAATGGAACCAACCGGTCTCTCGGGTCTTATCTGCGGTCGAGTATGTGTCCAAAGGGTCTCGTGCTTAAAGCGGAAGTTGACGAGGGACGAAGGGGGCCAACTGTGCGGTAACAGGCGTCTCACGGTCAAATACCGGAGTACATCGTCCGCTGAAGAGTTCTCTCGCTGTTTTTTTTTTTTCCACCGATTTATCGCAAATTCCCGTGAGTCGAATAAAGCTTTTCCCCTCGAGGTCGCGAGAAAGTCCAACAAAATGAACACAGCATCAATTTGAATTACGTTGTATTTTTTTATTCTCTTTGCAATGCGTCTAACGAACACTCGAAAATACATATCCACAGAATTTTAAATTGTACATAAAAGTATTACGAGATAAAAAAATTTATTTTTAAAAATGAATTATTAATCTTTAAAAAAATATAGGACATGACAAAAAAATATGACATATAACAATATAGAAGTATAACAGTAAAAAAAATAAAATAAACTCATTATAGCTCATTAGTCTGATAAGAAGTCTATTAGGATTGTTCTCTCATCTGCATTAAGAGATAATAAGTTATATTTTTATTCCAATTTGCTTTTGGCATTCGAGTGGAAAAGTTCCGCATCATTTATGCAGCCATAATGTTAAAATAATGATACCTTACTACCGATCTACAACCGAACTCACAATCAAACACGGTCTCCAATCGTGTATTCATTAAAAATTGAAACACAAAGAAGAGAGTAGGAGAATCCATTAAATATCTTCGTACCTTGGCTTTTTCCTTGAACATAAATCGATATGAACATAAATCGATATGGGTTAAATCTATAGTTTGTAATAATATAATGTTTACTTAATAGTTGTAATAATATAATACTTATATATTTTTTGCAAAACTAATACATATCATTATGAAGAATACAGAATTTATAAAAAAAAAATCTAAAAACTACGTAAAAATGCTATCATAGATAAAATTTATAAGCTACGCAGAAATATTATACTTAGATTTCAATCTAAATATTAGGTATATAATCACGTTGAGAAACTTATGTATAATTCAGGCGTAATATTATTTAAAAAAAATTCCTCACTCAATATTTTTTCAATAAAGATCACAATCGACCTTGTAATAATACCGACTGTTCAAATTCTTAGCTATCGTTTTTGTACGATAGCTGATTTGATTATTTCTCCAACGAGAAATAGAAAAGATATACTTACGAAACGTACGTTCTATTCAATGCTAAACGTGATAATGTGATTTTAAATTCAATTTATGTAATATATTCTACATTTTTACAAATTTGAACGAGAGATTAAAATCACATGACCACATTTTACAAAATACTTAAATATTACGATATACAATACTATTGTATCATATCTAACTATGATATATATTTCATGCCGATACATCGAGAACAAAATCGTCATGCTAAGAATAAAAGACAGATACTAAATTGAAGCGATAGAAATAGATAAAATAATAACCACCGCCGTTTAATTAGCGGCTAAATTGCAAAGTACTCCACGGAATTTTGCGACGATAAGAAAATTAAAAATAAGTGTGACAAAAATATCAATACGAGAAGATTGCAGCTGTATAAATAACGAGGGAAAAAATACGGCTATAAATAATATGCGACTTAAATTGCAACATATAGAAGGGGATCGTAAAGAAAGAAACGTGCTTGAGCATTACGGCAAGGCAAAATAAATGGAAGAGCTCGCGTCGGATGCGTTTCAGGAAGTCCTACGAGCAAAGGCCCACAGCGCGTTTAATTTAACATCGTGGGCCACTCGCATCCGGGGGCGTAGAGAGTCGTAATAGTACAAGCGGAAATAGAAAATACAGCAAAGAGAGCTCATGCGGGCGTATGCAGCGAACGACGATGCGCGATGCATAGCGGTGCAGGGCTCCATATGTCTACGAGCTACGCAGCGGCATATCCGGTGCGTTTACACTACGACTCACTGTTTATCGTCCACGATCATGGTGGCGGTTTTCTCTATCCGGTCGTTCTTACTCTTCCAAGATCAACACTTCACCCGGCGGGGTGCTTCTCTGTGCGCGATGCGGATTAATCGACACTGCAAGAAAAACCACATTCCCAAAGTCGATAAAAGTTAGTGAGGATCTCTCCGAGGTGCATGCGATGCATTCGAGTACGCTCTTCGTCGCCGAAACGGTCCTCGACTTGGCGAAGGTAGGAGCTCTCGAAGGCTCGAAATCGACTCGTCTTTGGCAGATATGTCAAGAAGGCTTCTCGATCGTTCTCCCGGTCTTATGTATGACTATCGTGGCTAAGGATGCTCAAGTAAAAGATTAGACGCCGTTTAAGCTGCCTCTGCTAAAAATTTATAATGCACGTGACGTGTACTAAAGATTTTCAATACTGGTAGCGAATAACGCAACTTTAAGGTCGGTATTCATAATCGATTCTTATATGTAAGACTGTCTTGAGTACAGTCTTAAGATGTCATGAATTAATCAGAGAACCATATATATTAGCATCTTAAGACGGTCTTGAAATAAGAATGGACTATGAATACCAGCCTTAGACAATTTAACTATAGTCTATCATTTTCAGGATGGTGCTTAAGATAGAATAAGGTAGATGTGTAAAATAGATAAGCACATATCTTATTTTAATCATGTTCCGATATACACTGCCTGCAGTACTGAAAATCTATAATATGTATGTAACGCGAAC
Organism: Cyphomyrmex costatus; assembly: GCF_001594065.2. Taxonomy (NCBI): domain Eukaryota; kingdom Metazoa; phylum Arthropoda; class Insecta; order Hymenoptera; family Formicidae; genus Cyphomyrmex; species Cyphomyrmex costatus. The sequence goes on along the minus strand of NW_017279311.1, from coordinate 172,020 downwards.
TACAATATACATTTCCAGTACTAGCAGTGTATATCGGTCTCTATCTAATGCATAATCTATTTTATTCTATTTTAAGCAGCGTCCTGAATATATGACGGATTCCATCTCTTATTTGAGAATCTCCAATCATGGCGTTATCAGTGCTCGTCGATCATTAAAAACGTGTGTAAATGAAGAGTTACTCGTTAATATCATTAGAAGTGCAACTTATTTTTACATAAATGATAGCTATCGAAATATATTCTCTATCTTATCTTTACATATTTTAAAGTATTTAAGTGTTGTTATATGGAGAATTAGTTTTGTGACAATTTCAAAAAGGTATTTGCTAAACTATAAATTGTAGTAAATTTGAATAAAGATGATAAAATGCATTTTAAAGTTTGCAGGAACTTATTCAATGTCGTCAAGAAGTATATCTCTACGTTTAAAAATTTTACAAATAATAACATTTAACGCCGCAAAATGTGTTCGTTTAAAATATACTATGTGCAGGAAATAAGATTGTATATTTATATAATAAATTTGTATTATGCAATAATAAATTAAGATGTTACAATATATAAATATGTACGTGTCAAGTCGAACCGCTGCATATATAAAACTATGATGTGTGCGAATAATGTAAAAAAAGAAAAACTAGTGAAATATTTAACACGCACGAATAACGCAAATCGAAAGACTCGACTGAATATAAGTTAATAAAATCAGGTATAATCAAATCGCACAAAACTCTTAATTTAAAAGAATCTACAAACGCGTGATCAATCTTCGTACGATAAAAAGTAATCACGTTACTACTTAATGGGTCAGATTGACATCTGTCACGCGGCTTTGCCTATTTAGTAAACGATGAGTAAGCTTAGCCAGAGCTGTTTCATTTACGTCTCGTATAAGTGTTCTGGGATACGTGCGTTTACGCAACGTAAAACCCAAGGGAGACGGCAATTAAACGAATTCCCTACTACTGTTTTCCAGTAAAGGAAATGTCGCGTTTGCGAAGAATTCCTCGAAGTCATCCGCAAGTTATCCCGCTGCGGTGTGTTCGCGGTCCGTTAACCGCGCGGTAACTGACTCGGTCAAGTGCACTTTGCCCCCGATGCACGCGTGCACGTGTTAATTCGCGGCGGAATGCACGCGTTGCAGTCGAAACGCGACGCGCGATGACGGCGATCAGTTTCGACTTTCGAGGTTCAACCCCTGCGGCGCAAAATTCGGTTTCACATTCTAATGCCCGTACATTGACAGAAGAGTGTACCAAATTTTAATGGATTTTGTACGAAGTACCAGCTAAATATTTATTAAACGTAAACGAATACCATTTGGTACGAAATCATTAATTTAAGTATCATTTTTTTTTAATTTAATAATGGAATATATTTGCAAAAATTTGCATCTAGCATTATTAAGCGTTAAAATTAGTTTTGACCGAACATAGAATTATTTTATTATTATTATTATTATTTTTATTGTGTATAAAAATTACAGCGAAAACGAGATACAGATAAATTTCTATTAACTTATTCTCATTGGTCTATAATTTCAATTTGTAATCGTTTAATTTAGTAAATATTTATTTATGATAAATACACGTTAAATTAGTATAATTCAAATAAATATCTGTTAAAATTTAGTATATTTTTTCTCAATGTACGTAGAATCCAAATGCCGATTCTTTTTCATACCAATTGCTTTTCGACTCGCGTTTCGATTTGCATCACGCGTGAATTCTTATCTTCGACACTAAGGTGCAAAGAGCAACTGGTCAAAAATTATCGGATTTATATAAAAAAAAAAAAAATCTCGATGTTTTGCGTATAATACGACACGGACAAATAAGATGATCATTGAGGACTATGTAACTGAGATAACGTAATGACAGGAAGATAAAAATCGCAAACAAAAACATTTGTCCACTCAATCCACTGGTATCACACCTAATTGGTACAAGTTTTATATCTTTACAACCAAAAGACACATAAATATAAACGAAGTAGATGTTATAAATATCACAAGAAAGCGCACCTTGTACTCAAGCAGTTTTGCAAGACTACACGATCCAAAGTTCACGTTGCTTGACGTAGATAACTATTGAGATTCGCGATAAGAATTGATGGTGCAAAGAACGAGGACAATGGTGACGCCGTTCAAATTCAATCCGCTTTAGGAGATTACGTGAAATTTATTGCCACACAACTTTATTTCTCCGCAATCGGAAATAAACAACTAATGTGTAATAAATTTTGGGGTATATTAACAGGTCTGTTCGCCTTGCTTGCACTTATTGTTAGAATTTTCACTTTCTCTCCCTTCAACACCTAAATATACCTTATACACTGTAAAAAATAAAATGTTAATTTTAACATTTTCGCATGTCTCAAAAAATCCACTCAATGTCTTTTGAGTTAAAATTAACATTTTATTTTTTTACAGTGTATATTTATCTCATTTTACATGCAAAAATATTTACGAATTTCAAGCAACGCGAACAAATCTAGTTACGAACTTCAAAAATCTGAACGTGACAAACAAATTATTATAGACGACGATATCGAGGAATCCTTCACGAATGCAGACATTTCACAATACGGCAAGGATTCGTCGTAGAACGAATAAGAATCTGAATTCACAAAATGTCAGGGCTTACGAAACGTCTCGGAGTCCGTTTTGTTTACTTTTCTGAAAGAGTCAATAATATTAAAATATGTTCATATAAATATAATGACATGAAGCGTTAAAAAAACTACTGATAGAAAGGCATGAAAAATTGGGGTTTCAATTAACAATTATACAACGTCAAATTTTTATGCGTCGCGTGAGCAATCGCCAACACGCGCTAACAAATGGGAGAAAAGGTTAAATTCAATACCGGCCTGTCTTCCAAGGGTTAAAGTCCGACAAGTATAATTATGTTTCAAAACATTGAGTAATCAAGTTCTGCGCGATGTGACTTTCGCGACAAGATTTCTGGGCTTCTTTCCACGCGGTCGTTTCATGGGCGAGTCCGAAGTTCGATATCGTATGACGTGCAGAAAGGACGTCGTAATACTCGTAATACCGATAAAGCTCCGTCTACTGGCACTATTTCACGCGTTGCGTCATTACTTGTATTCGTGGCTAGCCTTCATTCATCAGGGTATTATCACGATGCACACTCGCGACACGTTGCGATCAATTATGCTTTTTCCGACACTTAACAATCATAAATTGCCAGATGTAATTAAAGTCAATGTGAATAATAGTGCTTATTTCAACTTTTAACTTTATTCGTAATGTAAGCGTCACGTTTCCTTGTTATTATTGTTTTGGACAAAGATCAAAGCGACGCGAGTTATTCTTATAATGTTTACATTCACTAGCAATATATCCATACAGTTATTTATTAATAAAAAATTAATAGCCTTCATAATACTAATTTATGAATTGATAAAAATAGTTAAATATATTCATACTTAAAAAAATCATGAAAAATAATTTACTTTAAAGCTTAAGTTAATCAGGAAAAAATCCAAAATGTTTACACTTCGATATTAAAAACAATCTAAAAATGAAAGGATTGAAATGTTGCATATTAATAACAGAATAATCACAAGAAATAGCCATAAAAAAGGCACGGACTTCCTTTAAAATATATTATGTTGAGCGTTAACACGACTGTTCCTATGAATCATTCATCACATGTCTCTGGGAATTACAAAAAGGCATTGCCCTCTTTAGAGAACTACTGTCGTTTACGTCACCGATTACATTCACATTCCTGCACCTTCACTAGCGGATCCATAAGGGAGCCATGACTCCCTTGGAGTCTTCTTTAAAAAATAATTATAGCAAAATATTATATATATTTTTAATATTCCAAAAGTAATTTTTAATTTAAGGAACTTCTAAATATAAAAAGGAACAAATTTCATTATATTCTTATATTATATTCTTTTTGTTAATATAATTTAAAATGAAACGTTTTATAAATTATATATTTATAGTAAATAACACTTTTTCAATGTAACGGTTTAAAGAACTATTTAATATTCCATTTTTTGATATCTGTGTGACCTAAAAAAAATTTCGCTCGCACCCTCAATGGCTCTTTCCCTTGACTTTCTGGATTTATTAAAGTGTATCTTTTCTTGTAAACACACAGAATAAACTTTTCTTCAATCTACTAAAATTATCAGGTTTCTTCTATCAATCACAAATGTCTTCAGAGAGTCACGAATGAATACTATTTGCCCTTTCGTGATATGCTATGAAACAATCTTGGTTAAACTTCGACAAAACGGATATCGACATTAACGCCACTGACCTAATTTTCGAGCACGCACACGTACCTTTAAGCACATAGAAATAAGCTGCGATGCACTCATATCACACGGATGACCCGTCCTTCACGACGCATTTAGCAAACGTGACACAATCGCATATGCAAGATAATTCGACACCGTTAACAAGCTTCTAAGGATTGTAACTTAACCCGAGTCAAATGCAGTAACATTCGTTGTTACTTTTGTTGGACTAATGGAAAGATATTCAAAAGTATAAATATATCTAAAAACGATTATTTAATATATAATAATAATATTCATATGATAATATAAATATTTTCATATGCTTAAAGTCGTAATCACACTGGCGATTGCGCGATTGTGATTGACGATTAATTACTTTTCGACCAATCAGAGCAATGCAGTCGCCGATTACTTTGCTCTAACTGGTTGAAAAACAATTCTCAATCGTCAATTACGGGCCTGAATCGGATACTGAATTCACAATTCCCTACAAATTTATGTTAACGATAAAGTAGAAGGGTCAATAAGATGAGTTTTTTGAACTTATTACCGATCAGTCTTAAAGTGTGTCATTTTATTTTTTTTCTATCCATGGCTTATAAGGCCCTGAAATGGTTTTTTTTTTTCAAAAATAATTTATCCAGAGGAATAATCATTAGTAAGATTAGTCATTGAAAAATTCATAGCAGTAATGCAGTAGTAATCATTTTTTAATTTCCATTTTATGGGTTATAAACTTTAGAGCGAATCAAGATGCGTTTCATATTCTAATATTCTAAATATTGTCCGCGCAAGATCAAACTTCCCTAAAAATATCCCTGCATATATACTATATGTACTTTAACATATGTCAGAGCCATCATTTTCCGTGAAGTACTTGACCGTCAAAGAAAGGTTTATTTTTTTTATCAAAAACCCATCTTTATTGATCCTTTTCTAATTTCTTTGTCAATGCCATCGATGTGTATATTTCTCTTGGAGAGCTATTTTTTATCTATGTCAAAAGAAACAATCATGAATTATTTATTAAATGATTTATACTTCATACTACAAAAAAAAAAGATTATATACAAACTATAAATTAAATATATTTCTTAAATCATTACGTATTAACACATTTCAGATAAATCTAAAACTTTTATAATGTTTGACATATAATGAAAATTTATCCGCGTATGTATAATAGATTAAATTATTTCTTACTCCTTAATAATAAATCTAAGGTTATTTTACATTAAAAATTGATTTATATAATTTTTCAAAAAAGAGCATGAATAAAACATATTGTACCATCTAAAAAATATTCGTAAAATCAAATAATTGTTATATTTCAAATATGATTGTAATAATTTCATTAAGTCAATATTTAATAATGAAGATTTTCTACAGGGGTACTTGTATGAATAGAAAGAAAATACGAATAAAAGATATTCAGTATTTAATGACATTGCTTCACACGTGAAGAAAGATGGATTTCGAACCGGTGTTTACATAATAATTTACCGCGCAGTTTATGTAATGACTAAACCATCCTGAATCAGAATATGATAATGAGAGAGAACGCGATTCGCGCAAATAATAGAATAAATTAAAGTAACACCAAATGAGTCTTTTTCCTTTAATTAAAATTCAAATAAGTACTATAATTAAGATAATTAATAATAAAAGCATAATTTAATATATATCATTAATATTTCTTGAGTTACTTAGATATCTCGTTAAAATAACATTTTCATCTTTTTGTTATGCATGATTAATGACTCTCAAAATTTTGAACACATTGACGTGATTGATTGTATCACCGATCTTACAAGGATCGCATTGATAGCACCCTGACAATAATAATTGATGAAAGAGCCCATCACTCTCACGGTGGGCGATCAATATTTTCAAGGATAGAAAATTGTGTTTGTGTCGCGCGTATCTATAGTATATCTCACAGATTATACCAATTAAGTGTACACAAAGCCAATGTTTAAAGGCGATACAATGCATAATAATATATTTTATAAGAGTTTATTCTGATAAAATACTTCCTCAGTGCAAAACAAAAAAATCAAGATTTATAAATAATTTATCATACGTTTTTTTAATTGATATAATATTAATTAGTCATATTTGATCTCGTAAATTATTCCGCTTCCTATGGTTACGTAAGTTTACTATCAATGATCATCGTGACGATCTCGCCAGCGCAAAAGTGGCGGAGTACGGAATGCGACGAATTAATTAAATCGTTAAAGTGCAGATTATCCGCACCAGTTTATTATCGCGATTGAACTGCGAGAGAAAATTCCCTTCTCGCTGCAAATATCTGATTTAACACGCTACACATGCAATGCGTTTATAAACTGAATTGCTGCTGAATGTTAGATTGGATCAATTGTAAAGTCGATAATCCAGAGAAATCCAGGATTCTATACTCTTTAATTCACCGTCCAACTAGATCACAATAAACACAAGTGATCTAAGGCTGAGCGAGAATCACGTTCGAGTGTACGATTTATAGAAGAATCCTTACAAGTTCCTAGAAAAACAACATGAAAACAACGATCAGAAGAAAAGCAATGTCCATTTTTACTACACTAAGAGAAATGTTTAAGCTCAGAAAAGTCAGAAAAGTTCAAGTTTAGACATGTTTGTCTTCCAAAAAATAACTATAAATTATTATAGTTGAATTATAATAATTGCAATTATCATCAATAAATATATATATATATATATTTGTTGATAGAAATATACGTATGATTATTATTAATAAATACTAGAATAATTTTTACGACCGTACAATTGATAAACAATAAATTTTTATTAATTATTTTTATTGATTATTATTAATGTTATAAGCAATAATAATCATAATTATAATAACATGTAATCATAAATACTTTTCTCTCAGTGTTTTTTGTACCAATAAAATTAACTTAATGTCTATTTAATTCACTATCTTTTTCTAGTTCTAAGAATTAGAAAAAGATAAAAAATAAATCAAATCAAAATTAATCTACACTAATGAAACCGGACCGAAAATAAAAAATGGTCTTATAAATGTAATCTATATAATCTACGAGTTTAAAAATTTTTCGAAATTTTTTGTTCGATTATTTGTGTAAAATGTAAAATTTTCGCTTTGAAGAAAAATGCGATAGTTCCTAACTGCATTCCTAGACACGAACACGAAGAATTTTTAAAGTAGGTAGTATCGAAATTATATACGAAGAGAGAGAGATATCCAGGTCAGCCACCGTATGGACTACAAATCGTGCCACCAGAATGCCAATTCATTGCTGAGGCTTCTTAAGAATTGCTATATTTTGTTTGCATATAGAAAACACATAACTTGATACAATTTGAACGAAGAAAAATCTGTGTTGCTTATTCAAAACGGGTTGCATTAAATGTATGCGCTAAATGTTCATGTATGCGTTTCCATATTAATATAATCTTCCAGTTAAAAATAGATATTACACTTTTTTATGCTTAGATTACACGTGACCTGAATAGAGACCGTTCGATGAGGAAACGTTAACGGAGTGTATATTAAATTCTCGCGTTCGGAATCAGGATGTGACGATTTGTGCGCGATTATACGTTTACCGAGAAGAGCAATTTGGTCCCATAATCGTGCTGATCTGAAAAAAAAAAAAAAAAAAACCTTTTTATCGCAGCAAAAGCGGAAGAGAATCGACGGAAGAGAGACCTCGAGGGGGAAGATTTCACGCTACATCGCCATTATTAATAACCTCGTGCACGGCCAACGATGAAACCACCATGCACTACTTTACGGATTGTTTCCGTCTAGGCGATCATCCACGTCCGTCTGGCTTGAATATACACTACGCGTCACACTTAATCTCGCGACTCGCAGCTCGTTAATACTCGACGGTATTTACAACAAATTTACTTAGTCTTCAAAATAGATAAAAATGTTCGCAAAACAGAATGTCATAAATCAGCAAATAAATCATCTCCCAAAATTCATTGGAATTAAAACAAAAAAAAATAAAGGAACACTTTATGAGTATTTTACGTGACGTTTATATTATGTGGTAAATACACGTGCTATTCCTAACACATTAAAAATTAACATCGCTAATGTCTGCCGCTATCTCGCACAACTTCATGTATATTTAAATGTAAGCAAAGGTGACTCACAGTTATTCAAAATAAAAACTAATATAAAAAGAATGTTAAATAAATACTGACAGTATTCTAATTAGTATTTATAAGAAAGATGATATTTCTTTTCTCAAATGGATATTATTTTCTAAAAGATATAAGAACAATGAGAAGTAAAACACCAATGAGAAATGTCATTCTTTATTTTATTGTTAAAATAAAATAAGTTAATTATCGTACACACAAAAATTACTCATCTTCTTTTGTTTTATTACGTTAAAAAAGTGTATACATATGCAATCTGTTATGTACGTGTAAAAAGAACCAAGGTTACACATTATCCCGCCAATTGATTATTGATTACAACGTTAGTGCGTAGAATGTCGAAATTATTATCACATAAATATTAACAACAAACCAATATAAATCTTGAACTTCAATCATTGTGTTTGGACACATTTAAATTGCAAAATCTCTCATAAACAAGTTAACGCCGAGGAATGACGAATGTGCAAAATTTTAATTCTATTTATCAATTCTTTATACCGGTATGCGTTTTGAGCTGCAAGATCGAATAAACATTTGTAAACTGGCGCAGCGCCATTGTCGTTTGCGTAAATCCTTCATTCATTGATAAAGACGTCAATCGACACGATCGCCGTCGACCTCGTTCGATGTTGACCGTGAATTTACAAAATCGATCAGTCTGCCGCAAATTGATAATAAGAAGCCTGCGAATTGATAACGGCTAAATGGGAAACATTATGATATGATTCCTCACTGGTTGAGGCAATCAGAAAGTTTATTACAAGTTAGTTGACTCGGAATCGACAACAAACGCATTGATGAAGAGAGGAATAACGATAAGTCCTTCAGAGAAACGTTACTTCCGCCCGATATCAGCGAAACAGTGTCAATTAATCCGGTCAAACAAATCGCAAATTTATCAATTTCCACGAAGTGTAGCGCTTAAATTCTGCGAAAACGAATGGGGAATTTAACATTGATTTACAACGTTGTTCGTAAATGTCAGACCAATATTTCATTTTTCGTATTCTGAAAAAAAAATATATATATCAATATATACATATATATAATTGTGTCAATTGGGATTTTGGTTGAAAATGAGCAATCAGAATTTCCTGATTGAACTTATTATAATTTTTGTTAAAATAACCAAAATTCTAATCGATATGACCCTTCATTTTCAATCAGAAATTTTTCTCAGTGAACGACAAAGTTTTCAAACATATTAATTGATTATAAAAAAAAACATAAAAAATTCTGGAGTTTCCAATCTTGTTGCCAATCGACAGACTTGAAAAATTTGACATGCACAACATTTAAAAAATTACTATTTTCTTTTTAATATTTGTTTAAATTAGTTCAGGCAAATATTTACATAATGTAAACATACACGAATTCAATACAACAATAATAAATTTGATTTAAATATTTTTTATAAACCAATTTTGTGGAAATTCTCCATGTTATTGGATTCCTGGTATTATTTTTCATTTTTAATAAATATTTATTTCTCGAGAGTAAATGTTTAGTCAATACTATCCAAAAAAAAATGTATTGCATTAAGACTTGGTAAATTTTTTTCAGTGAATAAATGAAATATTAGCCTCACGGTGTGTCCATAACGATGAAAAATGCGCGACAAATTCCAAGCTGCTGACACCCACAGGTGGGCGATTATTCGTAACAAGCGCCAACAATACAAATAGGCTCACCTAACGAGTTTCGTGACAAAACGACCGGTTCCTCCTCGCTACCTTCCTGCTCACCGAGATCACTTCCAGCCGGCTGTCGCTTTTCCCACCGCGCGATCGCGGGAGAGGAAATTATCACTATACGCGCGATTCAGGAGTGTCGGTGTGAAGAATGATGTGGTGTGTCCCGCGTGTGCGTGTGATCCGCTTGCTGTCTGCGTCGCACTTCTCCACCACGTTCTCATCCGCGGGTGTGCCGTGTACGTGGCACCGAGGAATAAGGGACAGGGTGTGCGTGTAGCGTAAAAAGCGAGGAGAAGAGATCTCGGAAGGCGCGCTTCGAGACGGTCGACGAACGACTGAATTCGTGCCGCGCCGACACACCGTGATACACATCAAGCATCCCGACTACCTTTGATCTTTGGTCGCGGACCGGCCCGCGCGTGGACCCTGGGATTTCGCCCGATAACGCCACGCGACGATCGGAGGTGGAAGTGACGTGCGCACGAGGCGCCGGGACAGCTGTTCGCGAACCCGGGATGAGATACGTCGGAGATACGGGGGAAATCCGCGAATGAATCCGACACACGTCCTGCTTTCCCAAGTCCACACTCCCGGATGAACTTTCGAAAGCCTCTCGATAATGGGATCTCGAAGCGATCTCGGACGAATACGCTTACACTTGCACGAATCACATCCCAAGTGAGGAATCTTTTGCCGGCGAATTCTAAAGAGTTAATTATACCAAGGTTAATTCCAAAGGAAACTTGTGACCCCTCGTCAAGATAATCCTCAACCAGCATTATTATAAATTTTTAACATATTACAAGATTGAATTAAACTCAAAGCTCGGTTCTGGCGAAGTAATAAAATATAATTCAAGGACCCGTCAAAACGAGTGTAGAAGAGAGATGTTTCAAAAAAATTTAGTTAAAAAATATTAAATCAACATCTTCCTTTTATATATTCGTTTTGACCTTCAACTATATTTTATTGCTATTACAAAATCGCTGATTATAAATGCTACAACGTTACAAAATTTTATGCTCCGAAAAAAATTGCTAATCTTTTTCCTCCAAATTAACCATTTACGCTCAAAGATCTACGAGAAAAGCATATAAAATTTGTGATAAAACTGATAACAGATTATTTGAGATTATCGCTTTTAAAATAGCACGATTAGCAATAATTCCACGTTTCGTATAATGAACTTTGCGTCATGTTATCGTATCACGTGGTGCTTATTAATCGGATTAAGTGAAAACATGATAATCGAAAGACAATCAAATAATCGATGTGCCCATTCACCACAGTAATAGTAACACATGCCAACCAGGTCAGCGCCTGAATGTCCTCACGATCGGAGCGTGTGCTCCGGCTTCCACGTCCCAAATGATCTAGAGTATTGTACAGTCAAGTCCGAATACGCCAATAATACTGCGCCACGCTAAAAGCCAGAGAGAAACGCGTAACCCGAGATCCGCCTGCTCACGCTGCAACGTCATCAGCCTTTATACAGAACGAGGAAGAAACGCAGTTCTTTCGTCGACGGATTCTAGAAAGCACACTATAAAGGAAACCCGTGACCCACATCTAAAACCTATTCTTTTTAGCTAAACTTCTGGCACGGTTTGTTTTTTTCTCTTTCTCTTTTCACGTTGGAGAAAAAAAGGTAAACGAGGAGCTTAGTTAAAAAAAAGAAACAGGACTTCTAAATAGTCTCCAATCAGCGCTAAGTAAATTCTAACGATATACCTATTGCAAAATTGCTAATTATGCTAAGATCGTTAAAAAAACTTTACGTTCCGAAGGAAACTTATTCTATTTTATACTGATTTAAAGCATTTAAGTAGCATTTCATTCTAGCGCGTTTAATTTTCCTATTCATATATTGGATGTTTATTTGTTTATGTGAAGAACTAAACATTAAGCTGATTATCTCTAATAATCTGCCAAACGTTTGGAGCAAAGTTCAAATTATAACGTCTAATTAGTATTTCATTCTCACCGCGTTAGTATTTACCGTTAATTTGTTGAAAATCATAATATAAAGGATTCGTAATGAAACATTACGGACAAATAGCATCGTCAGCACATACGAGTTTCCACAACACATCGTTATTGTTTACCTGCATCGAGAAGGTCGATATATATATTTAATCAGAGCTGTAATTTGTCAATCAATTTTTGTAATATGACTTTCTCAATCTTTATCACAGCCAAGTATTCAAATTTCAATCATAATCACAACAAAACAGAATACCAGAGAATATTCTCATCGAATAATAAACACCGTAAAATCTATATGTATATAAATAAAATAAATTATACAAAATCCGTCGTGCGTTAGTTGTCAAATTATACATATACAGAAAAAAAACTCTTCCAATTAAAAAATCAAACACCATCGATTCACACAGTCAAATAACCTAACCACGTCTGCTCTTTGAAATCAGTGTTAAAATAAACCGGCGAAGCGCTTCTCCCCGGATCACCCTGTATATCGAAAGCATCACGGAAGCGTCGCTTACATTCTTAGGTCGTAGTTAAATGTCTCGTGCGGCGAAGGATTCCACTGTCACGGAACTTGCACGTCACGTGCGGGAAGAGTGTACCCCGCAGCCTCTGGGTTTCCCTACGAGACGCGATCTATCCTCAATGACGCTCGAGCGACGTCATCGCACCGCCGATTCACCGGATCTGCGCCACCGGACGTTCGTTCCCGCGCGCGAATACTCCGTTGTAATCACACGCGTACCACGCGACCGGCTTCAGGTATCCGTACGCACTGACGGCGTTGCGGGACACGAACCGACCTGGTGATCAACGCCGCGGCCATCTTGCAGCCTGAAACTAGCGGGATCGATGGGACGCTGCGAGCGTCTCCTGTCGGCGTGGCGTGACATGGCTTTTCTCGGTCATGTGGTTTTCCTTTTTCTTCGGCCGATTAGACGGTGCTTTAACGGGTCGTAAAAATAAAAGATCCTGGAGATCTCATTCATGTAACTTTTTTTTTTTCCAGAGCGGAAACGTGTGTGAAGTGAAACTTTTGAGTGTATATGAATTGTCAAAAATGTTTACTTTTCCACTGAAAACAAATCTATAATTAGATTTCGTCTTTTATTTTAATCCTTTAATCCAGGTCCTAGGATATCGATCGATGTACTTTTCTTCTCACGTGAAAAGTGAAAATTTTTAGTGTGTATATGTATATACTGCAGTTAGAGGGACTAAAAAAGTGTTGCAACCTTGGTTGCAACGTTTTATTATCATATACTAAAAGCGATCTTATTTCAAGACCGTCTTAAATAATATCTCAAGGTGCTCATATGACTCTGTAATTATCTTATAACATTTTAAAACGGTACTTAACAGAGTTTCAAATTTAACAACTGATTATAAATACCGGCTTAAAAGACTAAATAAAAACCTTAGACTGAAAGACGAAGCCTAATTAGATTTGCTTTACGATCTCGAGTTTCCAAACACGCGTTGTGAAAAGGCTACCTTCATAGTACGAAGAGATGCGCGCTTCACTTTAAATTCTTTTCCTTGTAAAACGATTAATTAAAAAATTCGGTCGATTTTTTATCTGCCTGCTGTTCCTGCAATGAACTGCACTAGAGCGCCCTTTCTCGCTTTCGACAAATGTCAAACATCTACCTATCTCACGTTAAGTTCCAAAAGTGTACGTTAGTTCAGCTACAGAAAACAGACCTTCGATTTTCACTGCTGTCTCATCCTCGATTACGTTTCGAAAGTGAATGTGTAAGCGCGTTTGGTTTTCGCTAAACAGTGTATAAATATGACGTACTGTGAAATCTGTGAAATATTCAGCAAACGGCAATAACATACATCTGACTCTTGCCAAACATCGAGTCGACATTGAAGAACAGTGTCAAAAGTACTTGCGCTAATAAATAAACAAACACTGTTTTCGATACGATCGAGAGTTTCGCGGATTTCTTTGAAGAATTTAAAGTCTTCGGTAATCAGAACGTCTCATTGAAAAATTATATATCGTTAAAATAAAAGAGTAAAACAAATCTGTTTTCTCGTGTGTATACTTTTATGCTTAAAATTCTCCTTTGTGGTTTTACTGTCCACTTCTGCCAATATTGATTAAATTGCGGATGATGCCATTTTTACTCTGATATTATTTCAACTCTTTTTCTTTTTTGTGTTAGATATACAGGACAAAATCTTGAAAATATGTATATATATAATAATAATACGAAAATAGTTTTAATAATATATAATAAATAATAAATAATAACAAAAATAACTTTTTACTAACCAAAAACAAGAGTAAGAAATTATCATTTGGCATCTTCGATGATTCTAGAATTAACTTTAATCTCTATAGTTTTTATCTTTTTCCGATTGCAAGAATAAGAAAAAGCAAAGAGTACAATAAAACGTTTGATGTTAATCTATATTGATAAAAATGAACAGTGAAGATACAAAGGAGAATTTGGAGATGACCAATCGGGAGCGAGAGAGAAAAATTAAATCGAGATCAAAATTAAACAAACAAAAGCCTGCCAGCGGCACAAGACGTATTTTTTCCTGCTAAATTGTTTACGTTTTAATAAATAGAATTGCATCACCCAGAATTCACGTAGAATTTCTATTAATTTACTAAAACGCAGGCAATCAAATAAAAAATGCATAACATTGTATAATATGAAAATGTGCCACGGGCATAAATAAACTAATATTTTATTTATCGTACGACACATTCTTCAATCATATTAACTGACGGTAGAATAGAGATGCTCTAGATTTTCTGGAAGCCCGTCTATCTCGTAGTCATTAATCAATACGCTCGAAAAATTCGTCGTGCAGCAAATAAAATATCAGTCAAGTCAACGGTAGATGATTTTCTCGAACGGATGCCCTGCTATTCTTTCTCTTTCTCTCTCTCTCTCCATTATCGTACTGCATCGGTCGTGGCCTCTTTGCGGGCCGCAATATGGTCGCGCCGGTCACTTACGGAGTCGCACGTGTCGGTCAAAACGTAGCGCTCGCGGCGTGTTCCAAAAATACCGCATTACGAAGTAAATTTTAAATCACCTGCAAAAAAAAACGATACTCAAGCGGGGAACGATTACGCGCGTCATTTGTTTACACGGGGAATTGCACACAATAGTCACAGGACTTTTTTTTCCACAATAGAATGCATTCGATTTTTTTTTCGAACTTTCGCCAAATAGGAAACATACTTACATACTTTGGTTTGAAGTTCCAAAAGTATGCATTGGTCCAGCTGTACAAAATAGACCTACGATGTCTACTTCTATCAATGTAGATTAACTTCGAGAATCTTGGTTTAATTTATTTTAATTTTTTAAATTAGAGAAAGATAAAGAGGGTAATTAACTCTCTTAATTATAAATTTAATCTAATTGGTAAAAATGAGAGGGGAGCTAATAACAATAAAACGCGCATCTTTTTTTTTTGTCAGTTGTCATTAATTATTAGTTTAGAAAAGATTAATCACATCGCTCGCTCACTTTCTCTCTCTCTCTCTCTCTCTCTCTCTCTCTCTATCGAAAGATGCTGAGAAACTTAAAATCGATTCTTTCTGACAGATGTCAAGATCAAGAAACGTGCATTTTATACCTACGTCATCTCTGAACAATCTACGCGAATAACGCGCGAATTTCAAGCAATTATCGCTATCGGATCTACCTACAGTAATCTACCTTTCCGTATACACGTCATGTACGAAGATACGTATCTGTTTCATACATTCCATACGGTAATATACGTACACGTTAAAAGAGTAAACAATCCAATCTTCGCTCGTCATAACTCGAGAGTGCGCGTGGACGCTTCAAGTTTTTTTTTTTTTTTATATTAGTAAACATCGTTAGTACACAAACGAGAGGTGTCGGAATCGAGGACGAAGCATCCGTGCGTTCGTTTAAACTCGCGCAAAATGACACGATATCAACAAACCCGTAGCTTCCTGGGCGCGTAACAGACTTCGTTCAACTTTCGCGAGGCAGGAATATCCGTCCGCCGGATTACGTACCTGATTTACGCTTAAAGAGAGTTACGGCGCTCTCGCTGCTGAAAACGCTCGGCCGAATGATCTGCGAATCAACTCGTTCCAGGACGTGCAACGTGCGTCGATTGTCAGACGGGACTCATCGCACTATCTATACGTTACAAACGCACGTCGTGGACGCACTGAAACTCACGAGCCGTTGGCAAGTCCGACTCGGTACAGCCGGCTACGCGGGTCGCGAGATCTCAATATAGACAGCCGGCCTGCGCGCGAGCCAATCGGACGGCGAGAAGTAGTGGGCGGGGATGTGGCGTGATCCTCGGTGACGTCACGCGCGCCGGCCCGCCGATCGATAACTTGAAACTCGCGCGCGCTACGTTCGCACGAATTTCACGCTGACGCGATGCACCGGCGATCGATGGCACGAGGCGGGCTCGCGATTTTTTTTCCCACCGTCGACCGAATCGCGAAATCCAGCAAATGGACGGGTCCGCCAGCCGTGGCTCTAAAATTGATGGAAGCGCACTTCGCTAAGATTCAACGTCGTTCGTTCTCGCGCGCTCTTTATTTAAACGGCGAGTTTTTTTTTACCAGAAGAGCAGAGATGTATTTGCTGCAGGTATATATTTATCGACGGCGCAAACAGTTTATCGTACACGCATATTATATCTATGTGAAAAAAAATTCAATCGAACGTATGATCGGTTTTCTCGGAACGTTGCGTTTTGGGATTACGGTTAAATATTAATCGAAAAAAGTGCTGACATTCATGCATACAGATTAAAGGTATTCGTGTTTCGTGGTCGGCATGAACTATCTGGAAGATGACAAAAAATAAAGCACATTTCAACTCTATAAAAATGTATAGCGGTAATAATTTTAGAAAAAAGATGGAATAACAAAACTTGAATTGTTTGCATGATGTAATATTATATATAGTATATAAATATTTTTATTACATTACATGTATATACATATAAAATAAAACTGAGAAACGAATAAAATATTCTTCATCGAAAAGTAACTAGAGTTTCAACACTGAGAAAAAAATTGTTCGTTTAACTCAATTAATTTAGTTTTTTTTTTACGAAGAATATAAATTTAAAAATCAAACATATTATATTTGCCTTAAATATCGAAAGATGAAAACAAATTAATTGTTTTATAGTGAAATGAATAATTTTTTTGCTCAGTGTATAACTAAATTCTTCTTTTAATTTTTGTAAATATTATAACGAAATTATACAACGAAATATTACAAGTAAATAATACATAATTTCTGTATCTGATAAATATTTTAACAAAATTGATGTAACGCAATGCACGCATAAAATATAAAAAATAATATGAAGAACTTTTCTGATAATGTCATATGAAAAATAATGCGAATCTTTACGATTCAATATTTCATTTAATTTCTGCACCTGATAAATATTGCATCGAAATTAAAATAACGTAATATAAATAATACATAAAAAATAGACTCAACAAACATCTATATAATCTTATCTATCGAAAAATAATGCAAATTTTTACGATTTAATATTTCTTTTAATTTTTGTATTCCTGATAAATACTGTAACGAAATTGAAATAACGCAGTATACGTATACAGTTCAATAAAAGATAAGGGAAAATTTTAAGTAATAATTCTAGTTGATAAAGACGAAAATCATGAATAACAAAATTGCAAATCCGGTTTTATTTTGTAATCATAAATTTTAATACTCAAGTAAACAGTGTAAAAATTTAAATATTCATGTCTAAAGCACATAAATATTTAGACATTTTCCATTAAAAAACAAAGCCTCCATCGAAATTGTTTTATTCTTCATTTTACAATTCTGAAAGTTTAAATATTCACGTAAATATGCACATAATGTTTAAATATTTATAATTAAAAAACGAAGCCAAAAATTCACAAATCTGTTATTCACGGTTTCATCTTACTTTATCATCTAGAGTTATTTTTTTAATGTTCTCTTTCTTCCTATCGAACACTTTGTATTCATATAAAAAATAAAAACTCAAGAATCTTCAATATTAGAGTTATCGAAGAGAAACGTGTGAGTCCCTACGATCTAATATTTCTTTTATAATTTCTGAATCTGATAAACATTATATTGAAATAACGCAAACAAACATTAATGATTAACATCGAAAAAGGAATCAGAACATCCGATAAGGACGCATCGTAAAATTATTCGGAATAGATTCTAATCGGAATTGTTCAATTGTTCTCTATATTCTTTTGTAGAGGAAATAAAATAATCCCGATCGGAATCCATTCCGAGCATTTCCACGATGCGTGCCGCGTGGAATGGATTGCATCACAGATTGCGAGGACATATGTATTTACGCGCAGTAAAATTACAGTAACATTATGGGCAGGATTAACATTTAAACTTTATTAAAACCAACAACATATGTAATAACAAGAGCAACAACAACAAGTCGATGTGCCTCAAACAGCCCGCGGCAACTGCCTCCCTCGCTCTTTCTCTCTCTCTCTCTCTCTCTCTCTCTCTCTCTCTCTCCCCCTAAGTATTCTCTCATTTATTATCTTACAAAAAATCAAACTGCCTCGTGTCATCACCCTACCACTGCCGACCACGTCCAGCTCGAGCGATCGTCACTGCGAACGAGCGAACGCCTGGAGACCTGCGACATTAGTAACATTTGCAAATGAACACACAGGATTAGAGGCATTGCCGTCGATACGAGGACGATGGCGCGGTGAAACGGTATACGCGGTCCTCGTATACAGTCGCAAAACACACACAGAGAACACAGAAAATCCCATTCGCGCTAATGATCGGCCGGACGGCCCCTCACGGCCGCCGCTACGATCGCTAAAAGCAATGCAAGGAGACAAGCGAGCAAGAGCGTGGTGTACGTCGTTACCGGGACGGTTAAGGGGTTAGTGACACAGGAAACGTACACGTCGTTCCCCGCGCGGCGCGATCTCGTGCGATCAACAAGCTCGCACATTGTGCGCTCACCTTCGCTACCCTCGCTTGGCGCGTCTCCGCGACGCGCCTCGATTCCGCTAGGCAGCACCACGGTCTCCTCCTGATCGCGTTCCCGTTCCTGCCTCAGCCCGTCGACGATCAGATCGATCTTGTGGACCGCGCTGTCGTCCTCGCTCTCGTCCGCGTTGCTCACGGCGGCGGCAAACAACGGCGTCGCGTCGCGGATTCTCCCGTATCTGCTACCCAGATTCTCGATCTCCTTCTCGTGCTCGTAGAGACTGGCCGCGGCGAGTTGCAGATCGCGAACGGCCCTGGACAAGTCCAGCTCCGCGTCGTCGGTAGAAGCGTCCTCGAGCTGGCTGGCGTTACCTTGGTCCCCGTCGTCGTTCATCAAGGAATCGCGTTTCGAAGACGCTATACAGACAGTCTCCTCGAGTCTCGGACTAACGATAGGCCGATCGTCGCTCGTTGGTTCATCTTGACTGTACGGCGTGGAGCTACTCCGCACGCTACCGCTTCGGTCCTCGATCTCGGAGCCATGAGACACTGAAGAATTCTTCAGGGTAGAGAGACGACTGTCGCGCAGTTGGTCGGCCACGTTGCCGAAAGCCTCGGCGATCAGCTTGACGTTTTCGTCCGCCACGCGAAGATAGAAATCAAGGTTGTTGGCTGCTGGCGTCGAGTCCGACAAAGACCTCGTGGAATTCGAATCGGTCGGGCTCGTCGTTTTCTCGCTCTCGACATTCCGCTCGTCGTTGGCAAACTGCGATCCTAAGTAATGACTACCCAGAGAGCGTACGCGTACGCTCGCCGGAGGTTCGTTGATCTCGAATTTGGCGTCGAAGCCGTT
This sequence comes from Cyphomyrmex costatus, assembly GCF_001594065.2. NCBI lineage: Eukaryota > Metazoa > Arthropoda > Insecta > Hymenoptera > Formicidae > Cyphomyrmex > Cyphomyrmex costatus. The sequence continues at coordinate 152,060 of NW_017279311.1, read as the reverse complement.
AGACTTATCAGCAACGACAGAATCGTCCACCTTCGGCGATTCGATTGCGTTCGGTGATGCCGCGTCATCGTCGCCTTTTATCAAATTAACTAAATCTTGGCAGAGGCGACTGTACGCGGTAAAGTCCGTCTCCGTGTTGCGACCGTTATTGGCTGCCGAAACGTTGGAATCCGAATGTAGGTACTCGTGCCAAAATCCGTCGTTCAGGATGGCCTTTGAAGACAGCATGACGTCGGATAGCTCTGTGACACCCGACTCCTTCTCCTTCTTGGGACATTCCCGCGTGGTCGTTTCCGGTGATACGTAGGCACACAGCTTCTTCCGATACGCGCCCACCGCCGGATGGTTGCCGTTGATATCGATATCACTTTTAACTGCCAGTTCTTTCCACCTATGCGCATCGTTATCAGACAGCTCGCCGTCGCTCACAACGCGCCTGAAATATTCCGGTCGCTCGGACGTCGCAGCCGAGTTCCTCGTAACAACTTGGATTTCATCTTTGATAGCGTCGAGACTATGCTCGCGTTGCAGGTGAATTCGATCGTGATTGATCAGTCCATAAAGATTGGCTGATAGCGATCTAACGGCGCGTTTCTTGCTGCGAGTAGCGGCCTCCAACTGTTCCGATCTCGAGACGTCGCTCTTACTCTCCGTGACGTTCCGCGTCGCAACATCCTTCCTAAGGGCCCTGTAAGCCAAATCGTCCGTGATCACGTCAGGCTCACATTGCGGTATGTACGACGAGCGCGGCTGTTCCGATTTCGTCGGCGTCGTGTGCAGGTAATCGCTCTCGGTCGCCGCACTGACCGGCCCGAGCGGTATACCGAACGGTGGCTGCGGATCGATTATTCGAAGAGTATTGTTGGCATGATTTATACTGCGGAAGAGCACGTCGTCGCGAGTCACGTCCGGCTCGTCTCGACGAGACGGATAGGTCGCTGGCAAGCGCACAAGATCATCCGCCGAGTCCCTTCGCGAGAGGACAGGTGAGGCGATGAGATAACTTATGCTGGATAGAGTCGATTGTCCCGCGATGTCCGAGAGTGATGTAGGTCTCTCCTTGGGATGCATCCTCCGGTAAGCCATGTCATCCTTCGTCCTATCCGGCGAATCTGCAGCGATCACAGTCGCGTCGAGCTCACTTTTACTTAGTTTCTGATTGTACTCCTCCATGCTTCGGCGTTCCGCGCGATCCAACAAATCCTCGTCCCCGAGGCGAAGGCTGTTGTATATCGCTTCCAGTTCGGACAGAGCTTCTTCAAGGTTCTTCGAGCTTCTGCGTCTTTCCAAAGCTTCGTCCGTCGGTGTTACTCCTGTGTTGTCTTCCTTTTTGCTCCTCTCAGCGCAATTATCGACGTCATAGGTCGAGAAAGTAATGATATGCAAATTATCTTGCTCACAAGGAGGTCTTCCAGATGACCAATCGGACGCAGACAAGCGCGATGAAATTGCCTCGTGATGTTTATTCGTTTCACAGATGTTCGCTGATTTATTCCTAGCCTTGTATACGTGGTAATTCGCGTCGATGCGATTGAGCTGATCGTTGCGAATGTTTCTGCGTCTCGTCGTTTCGATTTCCTTGTAAGCCGACTCGTTCGCGCGGTGATAGCTCGAGTTATATTTATTATTTATACGCTCCAACGAATTACGGAATTCCGTTTTCGGACTCGACATCGAATTTCTTGGTTTAAATTCCATCGTATCGCGCCAGACAATCTTATTGTTTGATCCGTACGATCGAAAGTTTCTCCAGTCGGGTCTCGACATTCCGCTTGCAACGTTCGTCTTATTGTCTTCTTGTTTAAAGTAATTTGGCACATTTTGGTGTCTGTTCATCGGATAGGAACTGTAGCCGAACGAGCGATAACGAGGATCCCTCGGGGGTGGCTCGGGTGGCTGATTGTCCGGATTGATTAATTGGCGATCGACGACACAATCGAACGATTCCGAGTAATGACACGCGTTTTTTGCGGGATATGTAAAGAAGTTTCCAGCTCGACGGCTGTCCGTGTACACGTCGCCGCTGTGATGTCGCGAGATCTTCCCGTAAGTGTTGTTCTGATTCAAATCCGTGATGTATTGACCTGTAGAATATCTCCTGATGTCGCCGAAAATTTCGAGATGCTGCAAGTTCACGCGTTCCGCATCTCGCAGACTTTCCGCGGAGGATTTTTTAATTGGATACACGCGACTGTTTGAATACGCGACCGATCGACGTGGATGTATGGGCGGGCGACACAGTCCGTTCGTATCAGCGTAAACAGCGCGTTCCTTATCTTCGATATAGTCTGAGGAACACCTTTTGCTATATAGCTCGTTCAAAGTATCACCGCTGCCATTGCCCTCGTCTCGAGATAAGCGCTTGATGTAACGCTCCGTTCGAGCAGCGCGAGTTTTCCTACTGCACACATTATTACCTCTCTGGCCATTCTGCGTGCTATCCGCGTGAAATTTGTTCAGCGAACTGCTAGATCTGTTACAATCCTCATCGGAACTGCTGCCCGCGCACAGATGATCCCTCTTTGCTTCGGCTCGAGCTTTCAGTTTGTTCTTTCGGGACTTTTTGCCAAAGCCATCTAACGAACCGTCGCTACTACGTGAATGTAACGAGTCTCGACAGGATTCCTTTACATGGCGAATATTATTTTCGACTCTCATCAATTTATCGTGCTCCAAATTATTTTCTATCGAATGAAGAACGACACCATCGACTTGCTTGTTGAATTTTGCAGGCTTCCTCGGTGCTTTTTTGCAGTAGACGATCTCTTCATCATTAGAGGAACTGTCGTAGTCCTTTATCGAAGATATTCGTCGCAGAATTCCACCTATAGACCATTTCTTATCCTTTTTCTTATCCGAGGCACTGGGTACTGCATCACAAACTGGTAAACGCCGGGTTGGAGGCAGGAGACCGTCCATCCTCAACATATCTTTTTTGCGCAATCCCTTTTTCTCCATAGTAGATATCACCAAATTTCCTTAGTGTTAAAATATCTGAAAGAAAAATATTTTGTTAATTCTCACAATTTTCAATTTCCACGCAATGATACATTATAATACATTCCACTGGGGATGTCAAAGCATAAATTCAATCATTTTATTTTAGAAACAAAAATTATTACATCGAATTACTACATTCATAAATTCAAAACAGTAATTTGTAATGTTAATTGAGGAAATCGAAATAAATGCAGTGAATATTTAACAAAAGAATATAGATAGTATGAAACGTTACTAAAATTTGAATTAAAGTTTTGTACGTTCCTATACATTCTACGAATTCATTCACCGGGTATAAAAATATTAATTTAATTTATAATTGAGAGAGAATTTCTACGCAATAATGTATTATAATTCGTTTTAATGAGAGAGAGTATTAAACTTAAATTTAACAATTTTATTTCAGAAACCAAAATTACTACATTAATTTCACAAATTAACACTAGAATCATGTCATTTTGGCTATGCTAATATTCAACTTTTTTCTTTTTTATACTATTAAATGTATAGTGCAGAATCTCAAGCAGAGCAAGTCAATATGGTATCAAAATAATGTCAAAATGACTTCAAAATGCTTTTAATACACGCTGGATTGTTTAGTTAATTTCTTCACAAATACATAAAAATTATTTATAGTACTTAACATCTTTAAAAAGTAATTGTGTATTTCATTTTTTAAATAAAAAATGAAATGGATAAGGACTATTACGCAGAGCTGGGCAAGTATTTATAATACTTTTATTTAAAACACAGTTTTTTTGCAATAAAAGTAAATTTTATATTTTATATTTCAGCGGTGTACATGAAAGTATTACATATTTTGTATTTAAAATTGAAAGGTTAAAAGCTTCATGTAGTTTATAATTTAAATAATAACATTAATCGTCAATATCTCAACATTTAAAATACAAAATACTTTCAATCTTTTATTATTAATACTGAAATACAAAATATAAACAATAAGAAAGGTCGAGCATATACCACACACTAGGTTTTGTTAGAGCAAATTATCTGTAACTAAATTATTTATAACAATTTAATTAAAAGTACATAGACGTTTCGGCCCTAAATTTGGCCATCTTCAGTATACAATAATAATAGTTAAAAAATTTATTTAAAATTAATATAATATACAATTAAAAGGCATCATATGCGCAAGTCAATATTTGAGAATTTAAATTCTCTTAAGATAATACTTAATGTTTCATGTTACTTTGTCAATCGTTGAATCATTACATATTATTGTCCAAGTTCATTTGTATTTCGTAACAATAAATCAAATTTTAAAGTGTTTCGCATTTCTTGTCCCAATTAAATTCAATCTTGTTTCTATGAGTTACAATTGAACTCGTCCTTTTCATGTCAAGATATATAAATTTCCAGACTAAATAAATTAATTTTAAAGTTAAAGGAGTAAAAAGAAGAAAAAAAACAGAAAATTAATTTTTTAATTATTAATTATCTATATCTTGATATAATCCTGCAGAGATCAATCATGGAAATGTTAATCGAATAACTGTTTTTTAAGGATGGTAAATTCGTCAATGTTACAAAATGTAAAATACTTTTATATACTTCCGTAAATTATAAAATGCAGATTATTTTCATGTGTACTCCACTGAAATACAAAACACAATATAATTGTCTTACAAATACTGTTTTTCAAATAAAAGTATTTTAAATACACGCCCAGTTCTGCTATTATGTAGCCAGGTGTTTCTATAGTGTTTTCTTTTCAAAGAATAGAAATGTGCAGGCTTAATGTGCGTACTGAGAAGAATAATATCAAACTAAACCCTTCATCGACTGAAAACAGAGGTAAGAAAATTGTAGGAAAAATTGGCACCTTCGACAGTTCTAGATACCATCAATGCTTCTTAATGTAATTTGTAATGTTAATTGCGGAAATCATAAACGCACTGAATACTTAACGAGAAGAATATAGAAAGTGTAAGGCGTTATTAAAGTTTCACAGGTTCCCACATATTGTATTCAATGAACACATTCACCGAGTACAATACAAACTTGCCGACCACGTGTTCGGTGCTACCGTTCTTCGGGTCTCATTTGTGTCAGAATAATCGAACGTTCTTCTCAACGGAAAATCCACCTCGCGAGGTATCCGAGGACGCGTCTTTCACGCACGCAACACATCTGTAGGTGTTCGATTGCTCGGCTCGACGTTCTTAGAAAACGTCGGAGCCCCCGCGATAAAACTCGTCCGCGCTCACTCGCTCCGATTATAAATACACCATCGCCTGCTGTGCCGTGCACTAACCTCCGATGTCGAAATCGACGTGTGACTTCTTCCCGGATCCGCCAAGGGCGCCAAGTCGCGAATAACGAGTCACGACGAGCGGCGGGTACTCGTTCATCGAAGCCACGGCGACGCGTTCAGCTGCATGCGGAACAAGGCGAGGTCAGTGCTCGTTGTTGTCCGGACGGTTCATAATCGAGCGATAACGACGGTCGTCTCGATCGCACCTCTCGCACCCTCGAACGATCTTTGACAGCGTCACCGTCGCGCGGACGCCTCTCCCTCTCTCTCTCTCTATCTCTTTTACCGCTCCGATTTCACTGGATTCGACAGCTCTCTCAGAAGCAGCGGGAAGGCCCGAGTGACCTCGAAACGTCCATCTTACGCAGGAGGAAGTCCGTATCCGACTCGCAACGGCACACACCGAACGGCCATTACACGGCGAGCGTCGCGCCAACGCTCGTAAAAGGCACGACGGACGCGACGGTACCAGACCGGCTGCTCGCACGGCTCGCACCGAACTTACGAGGAGAGGAACGAAGTCAGCGAAGCAGCGATTCGTCCTCGGAACCCCACCCATGCTCGCTCGGCTCGGCTCGCTCGTTCTCCACGCGTGATCTTTGTAAAAATCCTCAGGCGGACACCCACGCGTCGCCACCGGCCACACGACTGAGGGTATAACATATACCGTATACATGCAGTCTGTATGATACAGACGTTTCCCGCCGCATTCCCTCCACGTCTCGGAGTCGGCTGGGTAGAATCCTATATTCGGGTGATAATGACATGCGGGACTTGTTCTTTTTTCGACTAACATAATAATAGGCCTGTTCTTTCTGGCTGAGGTTCTCTTGCACCTTTCTCGTTTTCCTGGAGGGAAAAGGAAGAAAGATATATGCAACTCTAGTGCGAAAGTTCGCAGTCAAAAAGAACAGATCTATTGTTAACTTTAATCTGGTCGATTTAATTTACTCTTTATTTTTTCTGATTCTTAGAATTAGAAAAAGATAAATAATGTGTTAAACCATGATTGCGAAATTTATCTTTTATTTCTGGAGTCGGACCTTATGTCTATTTTCTATCTCAACTTATGATATTGTAGATTAACTTTAATCTCTATTTTTAACTTATACTTCTTATCTTCTTCTGGTTTGAAAAATTAGAAAAAATTAACAGGAAATAGAACCGAGATTAAAGTTAATCTTACTTTAGTGGATTCGAGCTTTATATTCTCATCAATGTTTCTATCAATGTATGTTTAACTTTAATTTTGGTTTAATTTACTATTTATTTTTCTATTCCTTTTCTAATTCTAAGAGTTAGAAATTATTTATCTTTTTCTAATTCTAAGAAACAAGTACATTAAATAAAGATTGAAATCAATCTTACATTGAAATGGAACTGGGCCTTATTTACTAACACAGTTTAATCGTTTTTTGTTCAATTAACTTTTTATCTCTCTCTAGTTCCAAGAATTAAAAAAGAATAACGAGTAAATTAAATTGAGATAAAGTTAATATTAATCTATATTTGGTGATTATATTTAGTTTATATTTAGTTATTATATTTGGTGATAAATGATTATAGTTGAGCTTCTTGCATTCATTTTTTTTTCTTCAATAAGAAGTTACTTTGTATAATTTATCTACTTCTAAACAATTGCGAAACAACAATGTTAAATAAAAGTAAATATTACTAAGCTTTTTTGCATATTTCTGCAGTATGTTTTTCCCAGAACTCTAATGTCCTAATTTGCTTAAAACTGATAAGTTTTTCTTTAAATAACTCTAGAGTTAAATATCTAATCTTGAAGAGAGATAAGACAAGTATGTACATCTGACAAAACAAAGTATTGTCACTGTCACGTTCATTCTCATTAATACATATACGAGATGATTAGAATCTCTTGGGGTACAATAAAATGAACAAATACAACTGTGTGAGTGTTAAGCTTTTTCGTTTATTGAAAATATCTCTGTAAAACGTGTGTATTTATATTGTGGCCAGGCGAGGTAAGCCGACAATACCGAATCTTCGACAACGAAATGAAATCGGGTAGCAAACGAAGAGATACGGTGAAGACATTGAAAACAATATAGTCGATCGTATTTTTTTTTTGTTTAGTATCTACATAAGTAAAGGACGAATCAACGATGCATTCGCTTACTTTTTAATCTTATTATTAATTATATTATGTATAACAAAGCGGTAACAACTTGTTAATTGTAACTATTATGATAATAATCGTTTACTTTATATAATTACAATAATATAATGTGTAAGGATCGTTAACTAATCGATAACAAACGAATCGTATCCTCCTCCTTTTTCTTCTCTTCTTTATTTTCCCTTCCTCGTCGTATCTTCGTATTTCATCGCGTCCTCCTTTCGCATTCCATTTTGACCCAATGTCGATCGTTAGCGTAAATCGTTTTATTATTATTTCTTTTTTTTTCCCCGCGCTCATCCCCCTCTCTCTTTTTTTTTTTGGTATTAATTATTTAACAACAGTTTTTATTCTCTTATTATATTTGCTCTTTAATTTAATAATCGTAGTAAACATAGTAATTATTTATAATATTGTGCAAATAACCCATATATTTATATTTATATATATATATATATATATATTTCCCTTTTTGTTATTTATTCTGTTAATAAAAGTGTAAGTATATAATGAATGTCGTATTTTCAATGGAGCTTCTCTGTATTTTCTCGGTTTTTTTTTTTTTTTCGCGCGCGCGTCACAAGCACCCGAATCCACGTGTCCGCACGACACGCGCGAGCGCGTACACACACACACACACGTACCGCAGATTTGTTTTGTTGTAATGGACGATCCTTCGCGTGAATTTTTTTTTCTGGGATTTTTTTTTCTTTAAATACTTCGACAGCTAGCTTCTTCGTTAAAATTTTTTTCTTAGCACGTTTTCTACCTAGCCTTGACCCATGGCAGTTGCTTGTTCATTTATACTGGCCGACAGGCTCCGTAGCTTGACACTTTACAATGCTTTAGCCCAGCGCTCTATAGAATTCTTTGTTTCATATTTATTTATTTATTTATTTACTTTTTTATTTCATTAATATCATTATTTATTATCTCATGACGTAAGATTAATGATCCGAGAGTATCGAGATACTACAAAGCACTTTTTTTTTTTCTTTTGCTATCCGTTTAAGAAAATTTTTGTGCATAATTACGATTAGTTAACTTAGTTCTTTTTTATATGGGTGTAATGCGTAACGGCAGTATCGTCCTCGGAGAAATTACGTCAAACCTCATCTTACTTCGCTTAACGAAGGAGAACCTTTTATTACTTTTTTTTTTTTTTGTTTGTTATATGTTACAGCCGTCGTCGCGCAAAAGCTGATTATACTTTTAATATACATTTTCGAAAGAATTAAACGGAAATCAACGAAGCACACCACGCACACTCTTTACATCTCCCTCTCTCTTTGTGACATCGCCTTCGTTGTCATCGTCGTCGTCGTCATAATCGTCGTCTTCGTCACTGTCCTCGTCGTTCTCGTTACCATCCTCGTCATTGCAACGTATTGATCAAACGAACGTGTTTTCATTTCGCATGAAAACTTTCCTATCGCGATATTACCAATCGATTCTCAAGCAACCTTCACGAGATCGCGCACGAAAGGACTGCCTTGTGAAGAAAGGTTGTCAACTATACACTTTAAAGTACCAAGGTGACGTGTTATTGACGCTTAAGTCGTTATTAAGACGTCATTTGATGTCACATTGTTACTTGGATGAATATATATTCAACGTCCAATAGTAGAAACTGTTAGACGTAACAAGAATAAACAACGCATTTCTGTAAAATTATCATTACCCGTTTAGAAAGAATGAGATAGCTTGAATTATATCGCTCTCTTCTTTTCTGAAGTGTCGACTTAAGAAAGAGAGATGCTGATACGATTCAGTTCTTTCTAGCACAGATACTGACAAGATCAGGGAATGCGTAGTTTATATTAGAATCTACAGAAAAGATTGATAAGAAATATATATATATATATATCTCGATGAAACGAAAGCAAATCGATTTCTGAGTCATTTTGTACAATATGGATACGCGATATAATTAATCAATTTAATCGTTTATCGAAGAATGAGACAGCGTGAAGCATTTCTAAAAGTTCTTGAAAACGTTTACGTGCTTTTCCACACTGTATACTTTTCGCATTTTCACGCCATCTTCGACGAGTATTGTCTCATCTTTCGTAAGACAGTCCTCTCGCGATACTCCTTCAATTTAGTCAACCACGGACGAAGTGCTAATCGCCGATAAACACGTTGCGATCAAATTATTAGGGAAGTCGTGATTGAACGCGCGGCGTCTAACATTCCATCCGTCGACGAATTGACTCATCGCCAACAATACTGCTTCAGCTTAAAGCCCATGTCGCACTTGCGCTTTGTAGTTTGAGGATTGCGAATTGGAAATTATGGTTTAACCGAACTGAACAAAATCGATTGCAATTAAAATTGTTTGACTGATCGAATTCCATAGACCTTCACATTTTAAAGACATTTAAAGAATATCTTCTAAGGATATATTCTTGGAAAACACTTATCGGATAAAATGTGCCGTGTGAAATTTTAAATGTCTCCAATTCACAATCTTTGAAGCACAGATCTATGGATAAAAAATTAACCAGTTTTTTTTATTTTAAAGAAAGGGAAAAAAATGAAGGGGGAGGCTTCGATCGATTTATTTTATTATACGTTATTCGTTACCCAAGATTCTGTGCTCCCGTTTTTAATTTCCGAAGTGTGACATGGGCTTAAAGCGAATTCACGGCGGTCTACATTCCAAAATTATCTCGAAAGAGTCCTTCAAAATGAACGCATTGCGTAACGGATTGTTCGCGTGGATATGCGATCACCGAATTATCCAGCGTACGTTTAACACGATCCAACGAAATCTCCACGATCTTTTAAATCTGAAAATCACAGCTGTGTGTTTACGTTATTTTTATAAATCATAATTATGCAGGCTTGGATTCTACGAAGCGTCCCGACGGATTCGGGATGAGTCAGCGTTGAATGCGCGTCGTGAGACGGATCTATCATATGTATATGATGGAGCAAAGTGTGCAGAAATAGAAGATGCCTTTACTCGTTTCGTCGTTCTCCTCGCGTGATTCATTTTTTCCGCCTCTTCACTTTGGATGACTCATTCGAGACGATCATGAAAAGCGAAAACCGCCTTGTAAATTCGCCTTTATCTCTCCGCGTCTCTCCGTCGCACGCCTCCACCGGGGAAGGACGATGCACTCACGATGCTAATCGTCAAGGGCTACGTTCAGAAACGTCACCCGAGTGCCCCCGCGTATCGTCTTATCCTTGTTCTTCATTCAATGTTCAAGCAAGAATAAGGTGATACACGGCAGAACCTGGGTGATGTCTCCGAACGAAGGAGGCGTTTCCGGAGATCACGGCCGTTCAGCTTTGTGTTCGTCGCCTATCCCGTATAAATCTACATCACTAAAGAAAGTGAAAAGCTAAATGTTTTGTCAGTGTAAAGAACACAGTTGTTAAACAATTTTTAAACTCTATTCTTTAGATAAGAAATGTAATATTATCTAAAAAAGATTATTATTATTATTATTATTATTATTGTATTATATATAATTTATATATTAAAAATAAAAATATCATTGTAGGTAAATTATATTATTTAAAAAATAAAAACGGTCAATAATGGCCGCTATACTTCTGGCATTAAACGTCGGTTCATTTTAACCAACGTCTGTCGCCATGTAGATTTGTACGTGACAGGTTCCCTTGCATTATTCTTTATCGATCCTTGGTATGTACAGATTGCCCACATTTTGACGAAAATGTAGTATCGAAAATATATATACTGTTACGAGTACAAGCGATTTGATTATTATCGAATTATTTGCACATATTACAACATCGGAGGGGAGGCCAAATTGAAGAGGAAGGGCCCAAGTAGAAACACACGTAAAAAGTCGACAAAAAATTAAAGTAACTATATTATTTGAATCTCAACGTCGATAAATAGTCAAACTTTGTAACGAAAAAAAAAAAACATCATTTTGACTAGTCTCGTATAGGTATGGAACAGGGAGCCGGACGGACCATCGGATATTTTCGTGGTATTTGTACAAGAATCAGGAGACGCGGTAGCGTCTCCGGCCATGTTCAAAAAAACTCTGAGACGCTACAAGTCTCTTATCCCGATGCGATTATCCAGCGAGGTCTTCGACTATTCTTTTTTACGCGTCGTCGTCGTCCGTCGTGCGTTTTCAGGACGCCGCGATTCCGAGAGGGACAAACGTCGATGGCGCGAAACCCGATCGAACGATCGCTCGGAAACCGAGGGGGGGGAAGGCCGGCGATACGAAACGCAACGGAGAACGATGACCGTCCCCGAACGGAACGAGATGCGGGGCGCGCGCAGCATCCACACGCGCGTGAATACGCACGCGCCGTGCCGTGCGAGAGAAGAGCTATTTTTACAAGAGAGATGCGCGCGATATAAAAAAAAATACTTCCCTCCGATCGTTCGGTTCCTCCAACGCGGAGCGAAAGCAACGTTTACCGCGGCGAAACGCAATCTTAAAAGCGGCAAAATGTGTCTCGAGAAAATTCAGAATTGACGACGTGTGCCCTTCGTGTCGATTTGCATTATGTTTTACTCTTTTTCCATAAATAGATATATTTCTTGAAATTTAACGTTTAATTTTAGCGGTACGTTTTTTTTTTCTTTTTTAATTTAAGCAATACGATTTCAGATTAGGAGTCTCAGACTCGGCGATGTGAAATCGTCGGATAAATCGCGCGTCGCGACGAGAGATTCGTGAATTTGCAGTTATAAGGTATACGTAGAAAAGCTACGAGGACATTAATGTCGGACAAAGCTCGCCTAGAAGCTTCGTCAAAGCGAGAACTCGACGTCAGTAGGATAATGTTGAATTATTTGTACAATAATTTTCAGATGGTGCTCATCCTGGTTCGTCGTTTGTGGAATAGCGAACGTCTTTTGTTTCTGACGCGTTAGTTTCGAAATATTTTGTGTCATTTGCAACGACATCCTTGCGCTTCGATGTTTAGTCGTCGTTGTTGTCATCGTCATCGCAATGTTATTATTATCGTTATTAATACTGTCTCTGTCATTACTGGCTGCGTTCAGAAGATCCAACAGTCGGTTTGAATCGAATCTGATTGACGGAAATAACAGCAAGAACATCAGATAAAAATATAGAAATATATCCTTGACGTTTTATATATTTTTTTTATTTTTACGTCGCTGAGAAACGCATATAAATTTCAAAGCGTAAACACACCACATATTCTATAAAATTAAATGTCTAATTTTATAAATCAGAAACTAATTTTTTTTAAATGGATAGATATATTTCGTATATTTCCACTCATACACTGAAAAAATGTTCTGGTTGTACGAACAAAGGGTATTCTGATCATACCAATCAGAATTCTGATTAACGTAATTAAATTTCTGCTTGACTAGAAATGATCCGCTTGATTGGAATGTTCGACTATTTGTATTTATATGGTGATCAGAATTCTAATTAATCCTTTGTGGACTGGCGACTCCTTTTGAGGCCATACCCTTTTGTAAACTGCTCGCTCGATTTTCATGAAACTTGGCCTATATATAATAATTTCGTGTTTTATTCGAATCCGAGATCAAAAATAAAATTTTCATTTTTTAATTCAGAGATAGAAAAAATAATCTGATAATTATATAAAACTCAGTTTCAAGGAATTTTTTATCGCGAAGTCATCGAGCTTTTGAAGCTCATTAACAGTGTACTTCGCAAATAGAACCTAAACTCTGATGATAAGCTCTGTGATACTAGATCCTTCTTCATTGGAGATTATTCTTTTGAAATTCAGTATTTTCAGACAACATTTAAATTCAACGATCAAGCGATTCTCCTAAAACTGAGTTTCACAATAATATCAGGTGACTCTTTTGAAGTTTGAATTTTGTAATTTCAAGCCAGAATCAAATTCAGTGATCTTAAAAACTCTCAAGAACAAAATAAGTTTTTTTTGTTGGAGAGAAATCCGGTCCTCAAAAGGTAAATGCAACCAGACTTTTATTCCACAGTGTATATTCGTATCGTATTCCTACCCGTAGTTCGACTATACTGAATAGACTATACTATGCAGCGAGACAAACTCATAACGATGGCATCTAAATCCTCTATCCTCGTTACGTCCCGCTCGTAAATCCACCAATCACATTCAATTGCATCAAGACTGTTGCGTCACCACAACGTCTACTGAACACGGCCTTTGTTCTCGTTATCAGGGTCCGTCGCCGTCCTCATCCTTAAAGGCCTCTGCCGCCGAGCGAATTACGAAGCTCATCACTCGCATTCTCGACCAGCGAGAAAACATTCTTTCCCTCTTTCATTCTCTCTCTCTCTTCGAATTTCAGCGATCGTCACCCTCCCACACGTCGACTTCCTGTTAGTAAACGTAGTCGCCTCTCAAGTGCTAACAACAGCACAGCACTTGTCATTGTCCCTCTTGACCCTCCAGTTGTCTATCCCGCCGTGTTCCTTTCCCAAGTAGAACACACAAGTCATAATAATATCATAACGACGTCATCGTGACCTTATTTGTCACTTATAAGTTCATTTTGAAGTATCAAATGACATTGTAATGACGTCCTATGATATATTGTCATGACGTAAGAAGACTAGGTGTGACATGACGCATAATGACAGCTGAATATAATTAGGACAAATTTCTAGTAGCGACTTTACATTGGCTTGTACAATTTAGAGCCAATTTCTGATTGCTCATAAATGTCGTCATTATCTGGAACGACTGCACCTTCTTTTTTTTTACATTAATTCACCCGATCTTCTTACATCACGATCATTATGATTATAATTGGTTGCTTTCCAGCAAGAGATACAAATGACACAGTGTAACACAATAACATTATTACATTCTTGCTATTCGCCAATATTTAACAAAGTTGACAGGATCATTGTGTCGCTTACTGGAAGCACCATAATGACGACTGTGTTTTACCTGGGTTCTTCCGCGCTACCGACTTTATACGCGGAGATCGCAGATGCAGACGTAGAAAAATAACGATCGCGCAATCCGTACTGAATACACACACACGCATACATATATGTATATATATATATATATCTTTTTCTCTTATATTTTTGTTTTATCTCGCCGCCTACTTAAGCTTACGCCGCTGCGTGACTGCGATAACGCTCTCGTTAATTCGTTATATACGACGACGAATGTTCGCTCGTGCGTGCGTGCGTGCGTGCGTGCGAGGCGAGACGCGCTCGCGTAGAATTGTCTTCCGATCGACATTCTAGAGAAAATAATAGCCAGAATCCGAAGAAAAATGCAGCGTTCGAGGGTAAATGCTTAGAGCAGCAATTTTATTCGAGCGACTAATAAAATGTCAAAGGAAGAAAGACGCGCGGACGCTCTGCACGTCTCATCCTGCACGTACATACAACGTTTGTCTCTTTCTCTCCTATATACACGTGTATATATAATTGGTATCTCTTACGAACATGGCCGTTGCAAAGTCAGCAGTGTCGTCATCGTCGTCACGCGTTGTAATAAAACTCTGATGCTCCGTGTATAAATCGTTTTAACACACGTTCAAAATTTGCTTTAGTGATCTGTAGGTGTAGGTTGCGCGAAGGCGAAATGATTGGTACTTGCTTCGTGGCGGAATCGCGACGACGACTGCGGGCTAACGATCACGATAGAAAGAATACATCATAAATTAGCACGAGCATGTCTTGACGAAACTGAAAGACTATATCTGTCCCTCGATCCCTTCCCCAAGCAGAACAACAGTTCATAATAACGTCATTTTGACGTTAAAATGAATTTTGACTAAATAAAAAGTAATTTTAATAATCATTTTGATGTTATAATAATTTCATATTCTGGTTGGGTCAACGAGGGAATTAAATTTTCAGACAGATGTCGTATAAAGGAAATGTCCCCAAATCGGAATATATACATAGATAGAGAGGTTAAAATTGAAATTTAGATTAAATGTTTGACTAGAAATTGAGATTGAGAATAAATCCAATTAAAGTAAAGTCAAAGTAAAGTTTCTTTATGTCTAAACTTACTTTAACTTTTAAATCTCATTTATAAAGGTTGAAAATTGAATTGTTCCTTTTCATGATTGGTTCAGTTTTCACTCTTAGGGTAAGATTCAACTTCAAAGAATTTAGAAGGTAATATTTGGGTTTCTTTCTTTCGATTTTGATTAAATTCAGCCTCAATCTCTAGTCTGACATGGGCACGAATTTAAAGAAATAAACCACTGAACGTGTATTCTTTCCACTGTAGTAACTGTCGATTGAAAAAAAACGATCACTGAGAAGCGGTAAGTCGACGTAGATCTGTACGCGATTCCGCGCGAAGTCTTGTGCGTAAACCCGTCTAATTCTGCGTTTATTGACATCTGCCGCGGCGGGAACGCCGACGGCGTTAAAAATACCTCGGTACCGAGAAGCAAGAAGCGAAGGTTACGTTTTGCTTTCACGACGGGGAACAAAGCGAACAATTTCGACGATGCGCGCGATAACGTCCCTCGGGATCGTCGAGATTGGTTTTGTTTAACGCTGCAGTATCGCACGGGGAAACCGAAACTGCTTAAATTGCTGTTATTCAAAGGCACAATGTAGGATTTTTTTCTTTGTCTGATTAGCAAAAAATACTGTGCGATCCAACGATACTTTTTCCTCGTAGAAGGGCTCTTTCTACGCAGAAGCCTTCTTCTCCAATAACACTTTTCCTGCGTTGCTCCAGGCTTACAAAGATACACGACTTCAGAAACTAGAAGTGAAAAACCTTCGGTACTGAAACAGCAATATATTTCGGAGCGAATTATTTTACATAACATTAAGTATCTCTTTATAATTAAAAAAGTCGTCAGCCGAATCGAAATTCGCGAACAAAATTCGCGCAAGCTCCGTACTGTGCACCATATACACAATATATATAATAATTACAATAATAATAATATAATTACAACAACTCTATTTAAAGTATCCTCGGTATGTCGCGGGATTTGCGATGCGAGACGGGTTTACGCGCGCGGCGATCGATTGCGATTATTCGAATAACGATACACTAGAATGTATTAATTCATTTATTCCGAAGCGCGTTTATACTACATCGTGTAAGACTGCGTGTAAGTTTTGCAAATGTGTAAATATCTAGCTGATGATGAATCTGCGGAATCGCGCCCCCTCCCCCCCCCTCTCCGTCCCTTTCAGCCATTCATCAAGAAAATTGAAGGACGTCGCCTTTCTCTCTTCTTATCTTTTTATTGATTATTACTTTTTAAAGCCAATACGCACGTTCTTGATATTTAATTGCGATTGGATCGCAATGCGGAAGGGTCGAAAGGGAAGTATAGGAAGGGCGGCGAAAGAGCGGAGGCACAGACAGGCGAGTATTAGATAGAGATTAAATCCGCGGTGAGAGAGAAGAATCAAAGAGAAGAAAAAGAGGAACGACGAGATATAACGAATCTCCTCCACCAGGATGGAAAAAATTTCGCACATATGACAATACGTGATCGTAAAAAAAAAAAAAAAACCAGAACACGGCAGAGAAACGCGAGGACTCGTCGCCGAAACGTGAGTCGATGGATGTTTTCCAGCGAGAGACGCATAGACATAATGTAACATAATGAATCATTACATCCTTGTTGTTTGCCATGTTAAACAAAGATGAAGTAATCCCTGTGTTAAGGGCGGAGTACAGACCTTTACACAACGTATAATGCATAATGAGCTTTCTACAATAAGCCGTTACTTAAACTTTAAGTCTTAAACCGTAACAAATTAACCAATCGCAGTTGAATGTGAGAAGAACAATCAACTGCAATTGGTAAATTTTTTGCGGCTTAAGATCTACAGCTTAGATAATTATCGGCTTATTGTAGAAGGGGTCCATGAAAAATCAAACAATCAGAGTTTTCCATTTCATGGAAAGGGAGGAAATAAAGGACTTCCGTTGTGATTAATTTTCTTATGCATTATGCGTTATGCAAGACTCTAAGCTCTCGTCTATTGTGTCGCTATAGCTGGAAAGCACAAGATATTAACCCCGGGATATGTTTCGCGCGGGATTGGGGGAATTATTTTTGAAAGGGTGTATTTCACAAGGGCGAACACTCGGGGAGTCACATTCGCGTCGCGTGAAGTGGCCAGTACTTGCGTACCTGATGCACGCGGGCCCTTCCGACGAGAAGAAACAGGGGGGGCTGGAAAGGGCGGGAGAGAGGGTTGTGGAATCAAAGCGGCGCGATCAAGCGTTCGCGCACCGTTCCGCGAGAGATGTAAGCTGAGCGAATGTAGTTAGCTACTACCCGCGCGTACATTTTATTTCACGAGAGAATGAGTCCTCTTTCACTTGCAAACTTTTCTTCGCTCGTCTTTTCTTTTCGCTTCTTCGACATTAATCGAAAGTAATCATCGCACGTCAGTATCATCATATCATCATCATCATATCATCATCATCATCATCATCATCATCATCATCATCATCATCATCATCATCATCATCATCATCATCATCATCATCATCATCATCATCATCATCATCATCATCATCATCATAATCATCATCATTATTATCATCGTTATCGTCATTGTCACCATCGTCCTTTCGCGCTGTGTTCCCTTCATTTCTGCTAGCCTACGATTACATATCATTTTTTCAAAGCGAATGTCGCCGCGACGATGCTCGACAACAGTAAGGCGTTCAAGGCGTCGCGAGGATGGATAGGCTGGGTACTGCTGTAAAACGGTGTAAAAAATCCAAACGGCGGATATTGAGATTCGCGAGATTGAGCTAACGTGATTACAAGATGGTGTAGACAAGAGGTCGCGCTGCCTAATCCGCTCGCGCGCCGCCTCGACGCACGGGTCGCCGTCAACGCTCTTCAATGGTGTTCGAACGACGAGGAACAAAGGCGAAAAGATCTCACGAGATCTCGGGTATTCCCGCGTCACGACGTTACACCCTCACAAGTCTCGGTGTGTGGGGAAGTTGGCTTGGAGAGGACGTCGCGACGCTTCGACCTCCTCGTTGCTCCTCTTCGTCTTCTCGGCTTCTCCTCTTCTTCTTGCTCGCCCTCCTCCCGTTGATCCGGACGGCACGACAAAAATAAAATCCGATATTCGAAAGCCGCAATATCCGGCGACGGTCAATCGACAAGAAGTGGCACACTCCCGATATTCTGAAACCGATATATTATGGATCTCGTCGCAGTCTCCTTGTGCACGGACGCTTGTCTTTAACTAGCGACGTATCTCTCTCTCTCTCTTTCTCTCGCTTTCTTTCTCTTCTTCCTCTCTCCCAACGGTCATAATTTGTTTAAAGTTGATTTAAAGGCAACTCGTTGGAGGAATGTTATTTTATACAACTATAAGGCTGTCGATGGAGGAGCACACGCGAGGTGCCCGCCCGGCCACTACTCCGCGCGAGCAGTGCGAGCGGCTAATAATGATTGATAATCGTCGTCGACGATGCTGCTGCTGCTGCTACTGCTGCTCTTGCTCCTGCTGCGGCTGCTGCGGAGGAGCGATTTGCGGCGCACGGACGGCGGCGGTGGCGGCGATAGCGACGACGGTAGCTGCAACGGCGGCGGCGGCGACGACGACGATGGCGATCAGACGTCCGCGGTTTTCGAAGTGACGCTCGGCGATCGGCTGTGTATGACAACGCGGTGACCGTTCTTCGTGATATAGCCGTCGCTCTCGACGAGCACCTTGGTCTGCCGGACGCACAGATCCGTATCCGGGTCGTCGCTCTCCTCGTTCGGTCCGCCAAGACGCTGCTGCTTGTGCTTCCGCCAGGCATTCTGTATAAGACGGGCACAGTATTCCTCGCGTTGTCGCCACAAAGTGGACGAGACCGGGTCGTAACCGGCCTCGTCGGGCCGAGCCTGGACCTCGCCCAGATCGCCCGTCTCTTCAATCGGATTGCCCTTCCGTGCGAAAAAGTCCTTGGTGAGGGCATCGAGGATATCCACGCAAAACATAAGGTCTCCCTTACATATGGGGATATCCATCGACACGATCTTATATTTGTTGGGCTTATGTATCTGCAACGGGGGCTCCAATACATCTAAGAAGTCCGACAGCTGGTCGTATCTGATGTATTGCGTGCCATCCGGATCAAACTGCTGCCAAATCTCGTAGTACATGTCGTAGTCGTCGTCCGTCAGACCTTCCTGCACGTCCTCGGTGGCCTGCGAGTAATTCTCGAGGATCACGGCGATGTACATGTTGATGACGATCAAGAAGCTGATCACGAGATACGAGAGCAGGTAAGCGATCCCGATCGTCGAGGATCCGCAGTTGCCCGGGTAGCCGATCTCGTTGTTCGGCTCCTGGCAGTCCTCCTCGTTTATTATACCGTCGAGAACACTGTCCCAACCAGCCGAGGTTGACATCTGTGCCACAATACACATTATTACACATTATTGTAATTATATCATACATTACACGATATTACATAATTATAATTGATGATGGAATTCTTAATAGATAATTTAAAACGACAAATCCTTGCTTTTAATATTAACGTTTTAATATCAACTTAACAAAAACTTTTTTCCATTCACTTGTAAGATTTTAAGTTAATGTTGGGAGATAGATTTTATGATATGATATTAAAATGATAAATGTATAAAATTTTTATATAAAAGCTCAAATTGATCGATATATAACTTAGTTACCTGAAATAGCAGTATCATCGACTGCCCGAAAGTCTTGAAATTGTACACGTCGTCCAGTCCGCTCTTGTCTTTGACGTGCATGAAGAAAGACATTCCGAATATTGCGAAGATAAACATCACCAAAAACAGCAGTAGGCAAATGTTGAAGAGGGCTGGCAACGACATCGCCAGGGCGAAGAGAAGGGTTCGGATACCCTTGGCACCTTTTACGAGTCGAAGCACACGACCGACTTTTGCCACTCTCACTACACGAAGCAAAGTTGGCGACACGAAATATTTCTCAATAATGTCGCTGAGCACCAGACCTGTCGGAATGAAAATTTATATTTCAGCAACTCTGAGATTCTTCAAGCTCAAATTAACATAAAGGACTAAGCGAGGGTGCGGTGACGTCACTTATGGCACATAAATGATATACTTAATTCATTCATAATTTATGAAAGTATCATGCATCATCGCGCGGACTAATTGGTTTGGGTTGGATCATGCGGTTGGATAATCTAATTATATAACTAGTAATTATGTAGTTAGTAAAAAGAGGGTGCGATTCAGAAAGTCATAGGACTTCAAGTGTACTTTCCTATATAAATCATTAGTATTTTTCTAACAGACTGTTACGTCATACAAAAAAATAATATCTAAAAATCGTATTTTTCTTTTCAACAGAAAATAAATAAATTCTCGCGAAACACGAGCATATTTGATAACACTCTGTTTTTCACTTCTAGGAAATATGTGCGGTAGAGATTGTATCGAAAATAAAAGATTATTAAAAAATTCATGCGTGTTCTAAGGACTTAGAGACTAGATTTTTTTAAACTTCGACTAGAAATCTTAAATCATAGAAAGCGTATATGAAAATTAATTGAAATATAGAAGCTCTCTCTATCGTAATTTAATTAAATTTATGCGGTGCTTTATAAAAGATAAATTTTGAATATGTTCAAAATTTCTCACTACTGTCATTCGAAAATAGAAATATTCTATAAAATCTATATATTCTGGTAATAAGCGAAATCCTAAAAAGTTTCTATTTTATACAGACCCGATCTTACCAGAAAACTTCAATTAATGATTGTTGCAACATCAATATGTCGAATGGCTCGTGGAAAGCGTTACGTTGTGATAATTATTTTCAATTTAAAGTTTTTCAATTAATCATAATTTATAAATAATAATTAATTTATCATTAACTCTGAATAACTACTTTGTCCTACTTTTATCGAGATTTTCATTTTAAACATGATACAAAGTAACGCTGAAAGCACGGCAATTCGACTCTGCACACCAACAACATTTGGATAGGGCACGAATAAGGTATCGGAACAGGATTGGCACGGTGGGAAATAAATTCAACATCAATGTAAGGCTACGTAACGTAATGATATCCATCAGTCGTTGAGACACGAGCGAAACGTTAGGCCTGTCCGCTTGATTGAGAAAAAAAAATAGTCTAAAAAGTGCGTGAAAAATATAGCAGAGAAAACTATAACAGCGTGGCATGCCGATTGTCCTCGTTCGTGAGATAGAATACTAGTCTAAGAGTATACTATAGAGGCGAATATAATATCATTCTTCTGAATCGAGTAGCAAGAAGAAAAGCTAACAGGCCCGGCCCTTTTTCATATTTCACTTTTGTTTCACTCGGGTCATACGACTGGAGCAACCATTACATTACATTACCTAATATTGACAATATAACAACAACAAAATCAAAGAGATTCCATGGCTCCTTGAAATAGTGGTAGCGAAGAGCGAAGATCTTCATGAGACACTCGCTGGTGAATATCACAATGAATATCATATTGAGATAGTCCAGAACTTTGCCGAAGGTTTCGCTCTGCTGATAATGGTCCATCGTCATCGTGAGCATGTTCAGCCCGATGAACAGCATGATTATCATATCGAACTTTTTGTCCGTCACTATTTCAAACACTATTGCCTGCGGCCGCCACTGTAAACAGTAAACAAATATTACGTCGATTTATGCATGTCTTCATTTTTTCTTATTATATGTTTAAGTATTGAACTAAACTGTCATACAAATTATACGTCGCTACAATTGTAGGATATGGTTTTTTTAACACCAAAATTTTGCAGTTTTGCCTATATTTCGAGATTTAAACATTTAGAGTAAAGCAGTATATAACAATATATGGAAAGTACAATTTTATTAAAGTAACTAAAAATGCGTATAGCTAGATACACAGGTTTGGCAAAAGTTTTGTCGAAATCTTAAAATAATTATGTGGGATACACAATGTATAAATGGTGTGATATTCAACGCAGAGGGCCTGAATGACCTCACTCTGCAATAGAGACCCTGAAGAAGCTCACTTTGCAGATAAAGTGACAGAGGCTCTGTAGGAGCCCACTCTGCAGCAAAGGCCCTTGGTGGAGCTCACTTTGCGAATACTGAATTTGACACACGTTAGAAACCCTAAAAGAGCTCATCCTATCCGTAAGAGGAGATTACACGGAGAAAATTTTATATTTAAAATTACTATAATGTGGTAGAAGCTGCAGCGGACCGTGTAATTATAAGTTTAAATGCTATAACCATTTTTTTGAAAACAATAATATAAAGTAATTTTTACGCTTTTTCATAGTAAAAATTTGTTATTACAAAATTACACCTTGTTGAATAAAAGTTAGTATTGTAAAGATAAAGAATATATAAATAACCTAGCAAATTTTTTTTTTTTAAGTCTTAAGCTAAAAAAAGAAATTGATTCCCCATAATCGATTATTCTTCTCACATTCAATTATGATTAATTAATTTCTTACAATTTAGAACTTACAACTTAAAGCTTGTTTTATAATTAAGTCGCAAGTCGTAAAAAATTGACCAACTACAGTTAAATAAAAAAAAAAAATTAACTATGATTGTAGAACAGATTTAAAAGTAATAGTCCGGGAGATGATGACACTAAAATGGTCTTGATTTGTTTCATAATTCATTATTTATTAAATAAAGATGAAGAAAACGTAAGTACGGCAAAACTCCCGCAGTTTTAAAATTTACCACTTTAGTTTAACGGCCCCTTCGATCCACAGAAACGCACCTACCGATTGGTTTTTTTGATGTAAACTATACCACTAGAAACATATGCCAGCAGGTAACATATTAGGCGAAAAAAGCAACAAATTTTTTAATCACACATTATCAATTTTAAAACCGCGGGAGGTTTGCCATACTCGCGTTTCCCTCATGAATTATAACGATTTCAAGCGGTAACAAATCAAGATCATTTTAGTGTCATCGTCTCCCGGACTATAACAGCTTATATTGTAGGAAACCATTAGACTTTCAAACATTCTCGCTGTACGAAATAAATCGTCAAGCGATGGCTAACAAGTTATAAGACGAAGCGAGAAATAATGTATAACGATCTATTCGTTGAAACTAAATAATATATAATATGGAACGCAAGGAATAAAATATTCGATGTATGTATCGCGTTTCATATATTCTTTCCAATATTAAAATTTGCAATCGACGGATCGGTTGGCGACCTTCGAATCTGTTTACATGCCGCGGCACGTGGTGTAACGGCGCGAATGTAAGGTCACTACCCTATCACGCTTCCATTCCATTCGCGCGCCGACATTCGGGCGGACTGGCCAGCTGTGGCGCGTCGCCCACGTCGTGTTATCTCTCGAAACGCGATCGCAGTTGGTATGACAAAGCTTCAAACGCAATTACTTTGTACCAATACTTAACAGACATCAACCGTGCGTCGTTTAACTTTCGATTAACGATTCCTATACGCGTGTCGCGGTCGACGCGGCTTCGTATTCGTGTATTGAAGCAGCCTCGCACGATATCTGTTTATTTGGAGCAATTATCGAAGCGAAAGTAGACAGGAATCATAAATTATCGTCGTTCAGCAGTGGTACCTGTGGGCGCGACAGTTATTTCTACAACGATATTTTAGTCGCGTGCAATCCGCGTTGAATTTTACATCGCGCTTTGAATATATAATTTAAAGTCTCCGCGGAGCGAAAGCCTGAAGTGATATATACGAATCGGAACGAATAAGTCGAGCAATGAAAAGCCATAAATATGATTATTTGTTAAATTTCGTGGAACTGCATTCGGAATGTATCGCGCGTGAATTCTCGAATTTCATTTGTTGTATATTTTTGAAACGGTCCACCGCGTTTGGTATTCAATGGAAGTTGCCAACTTCACTTTCTAATTTGTCGGTTATTCACAAATGGCCGCGGGTATAGAACGGACCGATTTCGAGTCAAGCGGTGATATACAACGCGTTTAAATCAGTAACTATACCTCTGATTAATCTTGCATCTGATATTTATTAACCACATATTAGTAAGTTCGTCGTTTGTATTTTGAGTGAAACGTTACGACGCGTATTTCGCGAGGTTTCTTCGATCGAAATTGGATCACCCCAACGATCGACAAAGCAATAATCATATTTCCCGACAATGCATCTCGCGGATATTCTTTGATTTCAAATCTCACAGTTTATTGACTTATTAATATGTTATAAATCTTACAATATTATAAGCGGCGTAATTGTTCTGAAAAACAATTATGCGCTTATCACAGCCTGTTATTCACGACGCGGAAGATGTACGAAAGTGAAACTAGGAGCAGTAGGTGCAGCATCGCCGCGGCTAGAAGTGACGCCTGAAGTTGGCCGCGCGATCTTCGAATTTACTTTGCCGTGCGGGGAGTCGTCGTTATGTTAATCCGCGCGCCGGCTGTGCTGAACGTTATTCTCGCTGTTTACAAGTACAAGTTGCGCACGATTAGCGTCGGCAGTGCCGTGAAAAGTATCGCGTATTGTCGATTGATGTGTACTTATACGATTGTAATAAAATTCTCGCGAGTGTGTGCCGAAAGAAACATTTGATAGAATTCGAAAGAAGAAGCAAGATTGAAGAGGACGGATCGAGCATCGGCATGGCAGAGCAATCCTGAAGTGAGAGTAATGTAACATTTACAATATATATTATTTATTATTTTTGCAAAATTAATCGGTTGTGTGATTAATTTCAAATAATTTCGACCGTGAGCTATTTACAATACAATAGAAATATTGTACTCGTATAATATTATATAATGCAAATACATATGAAAATATTTAGCATTTGTTTGAATGATTTGTGAAGAGTTACGAATTTAATTTCTGTTAAATATTTTATTAAATTTTTTTTTTTGAAAAATTTGTATTAAAAAAAATATTTTGGGGATTAATGTTTTTCTTAAATATTTGGTCGATGAAATTTAATGTGCAAAATTTATTATTTTTTGAAATATTAATTATTTTGTGCGTTTTATAATTTGGATATATTTATGTTTTATAGATTAACACTTCTGTATTAACTATTTTCTTAATCATGAGATAATGAATTTGTGAAAATTATATTAGAGAATTATTTACATATTTGTGCAAAATGAAAAATATTTCGAAAAAGAGAGAGAGAGCCAAAGAAGTAAATATCTTTTCTTAATTTTCTCTCATAGTAAATTTTTTAATTAATAATAATAAATTTTATATATTTTTTTATGATGACACTGTATGACTTACATATTATTATAAAATTATTTTCTATTACATTTAAAATAGGAATTAAAAACTGAATACATGTATATATAAAATATTACAATTAAATATAATAATTCGTAGATTTATTACTTTAAAGTGAATGAGCCAGGATAAATTACATTTATATACAAATTAATATAAACATTTAGTCACAAGTTATATATATATATAGATATAAATATCCATTTTGATTTTTTATAAAAAATTTTTTAAAATTTTTAAATTTTTACGTGTGCCATAAGAACTCACAATATTATTATTTAGCAAGAATAATCAATATAGATTTATGTAATTAATTATACAAAATTAATTACGAGTTCTTTTGGGTGGGAAAAATTTATTGTCTGATTAAACCCAAAATCTATCAGCACATTTTAGCGGAAAGATTATTAAGAAAATAATTAGATGTGAATAATTAGAATCTTTGTTATTTTCATTTCATAATTTAAATACAAAGTTCAATATATTATTTATAATATGTGGTAAATTGTTACGCACATACACACTTATATTAAATTTATTTTTAGAAAAAGAAAATTAGTGAAAAAGAATTTTATCTTATTATATATACATACATATATACTGTCTTTATTATTTATATAACTCACCCTCGGTCGAGGAATGGCTTTTAAAGGCTTCTTATTGCCCATTTTCTTCATGGCGTTGTAGTATTTCTTCTGATCTTCCGTCATGAACATTTCGAGAGATCCGCCAGCTTTCTTCTTCTGCTCGTTAAAATTGTCGATGATCACTCCGATAAACAGATTGAGGGTAAAAAACGATCCAAATATAATGAAAAACACGAAGTAGAGGTACATGTAAATGTTCGTTTCGCGAATCGGTTGCTTATCGATCTGTAAACGATTGAGTGACGTGTGTTACAACATGTACATCGATAAAAAGTAAAAATCGTGAGCTTATACTCACCTCTCTAGAGTCGATCGCATCGTTCATAATTTGAATCCATCCTTTGAAAGTCGCCACTTGGAATAGGCACAGATACGCTTTGCCGACGTGGTCGAAATTCATCGGCGAATTTTCCCACGTGTAATTTTCGGTGTTACAAGCGTTACGATCTGGTATTATTTCGTAGCTGAGTGTCGTCTTGTTCGCGTCGACACACTGCAACAAAAGTGAAATTGTACGATGATTTACCTTTTTAATTAATATTTTACAATTTAGAAAGGAAAGTCTTAGAAATAAATCACGTGAATCATTTAGTCTTCAAATGCGTAGGTGGTCTAAAGATATTCAAGTTAGTGGGTGGATTGCTCAGACAGTACAAAAAATTCTAATTTTATAGTTATATATTTTTTACTAGTATATTATATTTTAGTTTTTACATTAATTATGAAATAGAATATCTTTTTGTGAGTATAGTATCTTTTTGTGAAATAGAAGAATGTAAAAATAATGAATTTTAAGACTTCTGGGCAATACTTTATATTTCCTTTTTTCAGACAGTTGTTAAGAAAACTGCTTATGGATAAGTAGGTGTCACTCCACTTATCCACTTAAACATAAAGGATAACTCTCAAAGTGACAATCGATTATCAATTTCTATTCTCATATAAATATAATAAAAATGTATTTACCTTATAATATTTACCAGCAAACAGCTGCACCCCCATGATAGCGAATATAAGCCAGAAAATAAGGCATACCAGCAATACGTTGAAGATGGATGGAATGGCTTGGACCAAGGCATTAACGACTACCTATGAGAGACGAAATTCGATTAGATACGATATCAGACTCGGGTTTGTTTTTGCTAAGAATTTTTGCATCTATGCACTTATTTATATGCGATTGTGTCACGCGCTACTATACGCTTAATGTGCTCGTGTTAAGACTAAAAACGCGAGAAATTTATTTACCTCATAAAAAATTACTGTAATACAATCGTCCTAATTTTAAGAGTAAAGAAAAATAATACATATAAATTTTTTTTAAATTCATGATCAATTAAAATATTAAAATTTCGAATTTTTTAATGAATTTGAGATAAAATATTTTAATAATACTTGAATGAATGTAATTCGATATTACATCATAATCTTCTTATAAAAAAAATATTCGTTCGAAATTTAATTATTATTACAAAATAGAATAATAAAAATTTAATCGTGAATAAATAATTTATTTATACATTGCGCTTCTCTGTGCAGTAACTTAATTCTGTGCATAATACTTTAGCTTTACAGGCGTTTTTAGGTAGGTAGCCCTAATTTCAATCGAAAAATTGATGAACATTATAAGCAAGTGTCTACCAAATAAATTAGAATTTGAGTAATACTTTCCGCGGATCTTGATTTACGTACACACTAAAAGATCTATTTTTATTATAGAAAAATAACATTTATTATTAAATGATTTTCTTATTTTAATAATGCACGGAGCGGTTAATTTAGACGTAATTTCATTAGTGTGTATGTAATTTAAGTGGCAAGTTAACTACAATTAATATAATTGATTAAATATACCTAACGTAACTGTGACTTTGATTGATCATGGATCAGTGGTGATACGCGCATCGTGTAAATTTATATCTACAAGTTTCATACTCGGGTGTACTAAAGAAAGTAGCCACAGGCAAGATCAACATATAAAGCAAGCGCAAGTTACAGCACGAACGTAAAGCTGACGAAAGCAAGCAAGCATTCGATCTTCATATCTACTAAGCAATCCAGTTACAAATACTACGTCTAAGCAATTTATATACAGAATATCCTACAAAAAAATATACACGCGGGCTCTCACTTAGGCATAATTTATTGGGTATTTCCCTAAATTATGTCGAATATTAATTAAGCACCTTTTTAAACATCAAACATTAATAAGCAAGCCAAATTATGCAGCTTATATTATTATTTGATAAAAGACCTTATCTTTTTGATTTCACTCGAGGAATAATTATACGATAATTTATGATGAGAAGTGGACAATCCGTAATCGCTAAATATCTTAGATAACGAATTTCTCTTTGAAATCTAGCCTCTTTTTCAAAAAATTGAGTACTCCTCCTCTCTCAGGACATTCAGTATATAATATTTGAAAAAGAAGAGCAACTTATAGCGTTTTCCACTGAAAAAAACTAGCGCGCAACATTGGTGCACACTGAGTACAATTGAATGCAAATCAATTTACATACTTTTAGTGTTAATAAATAATTTAACTCTTTTAGTTACATTCTCTTTGTTGTCACGATAACCTTATAACGATAAAAGAATTAAATTATTTATTAACACCCCGAAAATACGTAAATTGACTTGCATTCAATTTCACTCATTGTTGCATCAGTGTTGCGATAATTTTCCCAGTGGAAAACGCTATTAGAATTCTATAGATAACTTACGCGATCCGTGTGATTAATGTTTCCCAGAATTTGCTTGCATTTGTTGATAACAAAATTTCTCTTTTCGATTTATATGCACGAATTAAAGTTTCCTGGGAAACATATTATGAATCCTGTAAGTTCGGAAACAATCGCATCCTGCTACCTTCGTGGTCTCGTGCAAAAGCAAAACGTATATAAGAAATAAAATATTGAGCGCTCCGAGGAGCGATTTGCAGCGATCTACTGTAAAATAGAAGAAGTGTCAGGGCGTGGGCATGACAGTAATTACTACAACCCAGTATCTCAGCGACCTTGTGTTGCGAGTATGTGATATAAGTATGAGTATTTGCGAGGAGATCCGTCGCGATTATCATAAAAGGCGAGTCTTCACTACACGTTATGAGAGATGAATAAAGTATCCCTTTGTGTACCCATATCGCACATTCGACTGCAAATATTACTGGTATATAAAATATTACCGACCGCGAAATATTTGTAACGATATGTCGAATATAAATATACTTCAAAATTGAATGTGATATGAATAAAAATTTATATGGCTATTTTTGTGTGTGTATGTCCAATGTATTTCCAGAATGTAACCGTGTAATGCTATCACACGCACTATTATCAGGCTCGAGATACACACGCGATGTTCCATTTCGAGCTTCACGTTTAAATGTATAGTTGTTCTAAATACTTTTACGTATATAGACATCTTTGCGCGAATGTTGCGGGATGGTACGTTTCGTGTACGTTCAAATGACAATGTAAAGATGAAATAAGCGCGTGTTTCTATGTTCTATTTGCGTGTTTTTCGATTAATGTTGTGTCAATCGGTTGTGAACGAATCATCTACGCGCTGCTTCACGCATTCGCATTTCTAAGCTCTGCCGTGCATTCGCGACTGCCTCTATTTTAGCATATTCCCGTGCAACAGGAAGAAAATGTAATATTGTGTCTCAGTCGATTTCAGATCAACGATTTTACAGTTTTTCAAGAGTCGGTATCACCGAATGTCAGATGTTCCATATTTTTAAATTACATATAGCTCTTATGTGTGAAACTATTTTTTTTATTTTACGAAGATAATCTTTTGATATCTTGATAAAGAACGTTATCATATATATATATTTGCATTTGCATTAAATATAAATGATATATGAAAGTATCCAGTCTATTTAATTTATATACGTTCAAAAAATATTAGAAAATGAAATTAAATACGTACATATTTGAAGAGTAAGGTATATGTATACTTAGTGCGCAATGTTTTTACTTGCAATACACATTAAAATAATTGACAACGATGCAGGCTCTTGATAAACGTAATCGGTCGAATTTTATGGGGGAAAAGGAAACGATGGTGATCTTTGAGTTCATATAATCGGAGAGAGAATTATTCTTGGTGCGAGAATTTAATTAGATACAAGTATTGATATTGTTTATATGAGAGACAAAAAATGATGGCAATATAATCTAATAATTTATAAATAATAGACAAAAATCAATTCGTAATAGCGAAAGTTTGATGAGTTAAGATAACGCATTATAAAAAAAATTACTTAGATTTGATTAGTAAACTTTTTTTATATCTATCAAAAACATAAACTTTTCCCTCCGTACTTGGAAATGTGTAGTACATTTTCGTGTTATAGTTCTAAAACTCTTTTGCAAAAAATCATATACAGTTATTTTAAAACTTGTGTATCAATCCTAAATTATAATTCAACGTTAACTCTTTTAAGGTAATTTTGCGATTACTTCTTATTTAAAAGAAATTTATCTCTTCCATAATCCATGTTTAATAACTTTTCTATATAACACAACAGTTTACTTTATACTTGAAATAAATCAAGCTGAAGTAAAATTCATTTACAATGATTAAGCAGATATTCGTATAAAGAACGTTCTTCCTGACGTTGCTCCCCTCGATGATAAATATCGTTGACGGGGAATATAAGATTAGGAAACATTGTTATACTCCCCGGTATTGAAGGGATTGAACATGGGGGATCGACTCTGCCGTTTTCTCCATGGCAGACGTAGAGCAAGCGACAAGGTCTGCTGAGACGGTGGGCTACATACCCGCATCCCCTGCATTCTAGACATCGCCCTGAGCGGCCTAAGGGCCCTTAGGGTCCGCATTGTTTTGAAGGCTTGAATCCCGCCAGCGCCACAGAGCGACGCTACGAAGTTAATGAGCGATACCTGCGAGCGAGAAACGAGAGCGAATCACAGCGAGAGGTAGACAGACGTGTAAGGGATAGACTTGATCAATTCCGACGATTCACGGACATTGGGATAAGGCCGGGACGAAGAAAGAGGGGAAGGGGGAAGTGAAAAGACGAAATCGACGTATCACTGCGTTCCTTCGACTCCACGACGAATTAAGACATTTGGATATCTGTACAAAGACGAAGTTCGAGGGGCTGTCGATCTGTAGAGAGCCTTGATATTTCTCTAGCTATATATATATATATATATATATATGTATATGTAAATACTCATATATACATTACAGAGTATCATTATTCTACAAGTACCGTTACTTTCGTACAAAAACGGAGACATATCGTTTATTTAGCAGACAATTAACACAATGTTGAGAAAACAACTTTCTCTTGCACTTTCTCGTTTCGCGATATTTACGCATATATTTTCACGCGATATCGGTAAATAAATAAATTATCTTAGATTTTTCAAACATCATAAAAATTAATCCTAGGAATAATATTTAAATGATAATTTAGCTAAATAAAACGCGATTGGAAAGCATTGATAATCGGAGTTTATTGATAGAATATTTAAATTACTACGAAATATATTGTGTATCCATAAAAAATATAGAACCTCTAAGAAATAGTTATTGCAAATATCATTATTTGGCGTATATGTAAATTAAGTTAAACGACTTGGTAGATAGGAACAATTTTATAACGATACTTATAGAACAGAAGACACATTACATTAATATAATACGACAATTATATAAACAAGGAAGATAGAGGCAATAGATTCCAGGTACGGCACATATAGCAATTAACAATAATTAGGAGATATACATAACTGTATGTATGTGCATATATATTTTTACATGTGTACGTGGAGAAATACATATGTATTCATATATAGACACACACACACGCAATCAGAAACAGAGATAGATAGAACGACAAACAGCTCGGGATTTATCGTTATAACGAGCAAGTACTATCGGCTGCATCCTGAAACAGACGAAATGGTTTGTCATACTTGCGATCGCGACGCATCACGCGAGTTTTAATTTAATTTATCGTCGAGACGAATACAAAAGCTATAAGTACAAATCTATATTTGACAAATCAAGATTATACCAATTAAAGTGGATAAAAAATTAGATTTACTCGCATTTTAATTATCTTGTTGACAATTAAAAAATATATACTCGCGACGAAGCGTGGCGACGCGCTCCAAGAAAGTTCTCAATAAACATATTACATATTGCACGCATAAAGGACGCACATAACACCACACGCACGCGCATCCACACACACACACACGTACGAGGAAATTTTTACACTACACAAAAAGCATATTTATATTAATATATATAGATATATATATATATATCATGTATAAATATTCGATACTTTGCACAACGATCATTGGTACCAAGAGACTGTTAGAAAAGGCGTACATAGACGACTTTAGCTAGTAATATACGACAATGACCGCAGGTATCAGTGCAGACACCAAGTAGAGACGCCAGTGTATCTCTGCACATCGGTAAGCACACCATAGTACACCATAACACCGTAATACAAGCTATCCTCGCCGTAGCTGTTCTTCCCGCTTAGCCCCTTAAGATTTCCGTTTTTTCATCTCGTTCCCATTTGTCACAACGGATATTTCAAAAGCCGAAGCTTCGTACTGCGTCCAACGGATCGATATCGTACTCTACCTAAATCACTGATTCGACAATCGATCGGAATCAAGCCGAAATAGATCCAGCCTGTTTTAAGAGATCGTTGATTTTCGCTTTAACTCCATAATAGTTAGCTTTAATAAACGGAATTATTTCTTTCCTACGGCTGCTTTCTCATGAAAATGTTTAACAAATTAGAGATTACAAAATTACAAATTTATTACCAAATTTTACCAAATAAACTTATTTGATAAAAATTGACTCACATGAAAAGTTGATATAAGTGTATGCTACAAAAATACAGAAATATCTTGCACGTTAGAAATAATTTTCTATATTGATGTCGTATACGAGTCAATGCTTAAATCTTCGATTCTATAAAACGATTTCGACATGTCTCGACTCGTTTCCGATATTGTCACTACTTTAAGAGGAAGAAAGAGAAAGAGAGATAGAGAAAGAAAGGAACAATCCATGCATAACCGGCAGTCCCTCGTCAATCGGAGGTCCGCGCGGCGGACAAATTAAACGTGCTGTCGTGATAACGTGATCGATCCGTTAGCTCCGTACGATCCATCAAACGTCGTTGCGATAAGCCGAATCAGGCTTTTCTTTGCATTATTGTTCACTTAAGTCCTCGTCGACCGATGACTTACTCTCATGCCCTCCCACCGTGAGACTGCTCGTAAAGGTCTCAAAGCCCTCAGTGTTCTCATGGAACGGAAGGCCGGGATGTCAGCTGCACCGGCCCAGACAGCACCCAAGTTGATGAGCGATAGCTAGTTTCATTAAATATTCATCAGACGAGACATATAATGCATCAGTTCTTACAATAATGCTTAATGGCGATCGATTAAGAGAAATCCACCGGAAACTTCGACGTTCGGCTCCCACATTGCTTCGCACGTCGGCATTAGTTGTTCAAGTTTTAAAAGAGGAGAAAGAAAAAGAAGGGGGATAGGAGATAAAATGTAAGAACGAGAGAGACCTTCTTTTTACGCGGCAAAAGTTCAAGAAAAAATCATCCGTATATCGATTCTAATGATTTTATTTAAAAGTCAATTATATATTTGTCATCAATATATTAATATTTAATTTTTTATCTTTAAAAATATTTAAATTTCCGTTATCGAAGCACGGGCAGATACTTTTTTCTGCAATCTCGTGTTGTGAATGACGACTTGTTTTCAAGATCAGATGACACACTACCGATATCGTTCTATTCTTCGAAGCAACGTAAATGTACAAACGACGCGAAAGCAATACAGCGAATAATTGATCCGCGTATGAAGTCATTCGAGAACGACAAGACTCTCTCGTAAATTGTCAAGTGTGCAATCGAGCTTTTGTATTAAAATTTTAATTTTATGCATTTGAATCTTTATTGAAATTTCGAATAGACGTTGAATCATCATCTTTCAGTAATCACAGGGTTACTCGATTGAACACGTTGTACGAAATCAAATATTTCTGATAATCGGGTTAAAGCATCGGAAAGAGAAAAAAACATGACTTACCATAACGATGATAAAATCGAGCCAACACCAGGCATTCGTGAAATATTTCTTAAAGCCTAGAGCCAGCCACTTGATCAACATCTCGATGAAGAAAATCACAGTGAATATTCGGTCCATGTAATACAATACGTCCTGCAGGACAGGTCGTTGTTGAAGATGAACATCCTCCAAAGCCTGTAAATCGGTTCCGCATATATTGGATTGTTTCTTATTATTAAATATATACTCTGAATTTATAAAAAAGAAATAAAAAAGCAATCTTACCAAGGCCAAGCTACTTAGAAGGATCATGGTAATGACGGCAGTCTCGAAATATTTGTTCTCGATCAGCCGGAAGGTCTTGAATCTCAGATTTGCCCAGCCTTGCCAAAACGGAGCGTCGTCATCGCCGGCCAGAAATGGGAACTTTCTGTAACAATTTTCCGGGCAGCAATCAGCCGGGTAACTCGATTGAATAGGATCCTCATCCGCTTGTATTATCTCGCCGTCGAGTTGTTCTTCCCCTTCTTCACCCTCATCTTCTAAATCTGTGGATAGAAGTTTCAATTATCATTATAATTTGAAATGTACGACGATCAATTCTTCTAATCTGTGATTTGTCGATATTTTCTTTCAAATTTTGGAATAATTTTGCAAAGTTAAATAAACTACCAGACGTTTACCTTCTTCTTGTTCTAAATCTTCTTTGCTCGCGTCTTTCTTCTCTTCGCCGTTTAACGAGTCCATACTACCTTTGTGACTTTCGTCTTTAAACGCGCGGTTTTTGTGACTGCCATACGATTTATTACTGTTAAAAAAAAAATAATCGAATAAGATGTGTTCTTAATGATATTACCGAGATACATGAGAATTTTATGAAAGATCTAACCGACCTGATAGTGTCATCTTCGTTCTGATTAATATAATCGTTGTCCAATCTATAATCGTGGTGGTTTATTGAATTCGCGATAACTTTCGTATTGTTCATGCACAGCTTACCCCTCTTCAGTTTATTCTTCAGATCTCCTTCGGAAAAGGAACCAAATTCGATATATTAATCACTATACAATACCATTTTTTGGAACTTAATTAATCAGGAATATGAGATTTTAAGAAAAAAAGAATTTACGTAATAGGTTTTTAATCCTTCGTCAGCGATGTAAAATTTTCATCCTTCGTCTAATAACCTGAGTTTTTGAACTCAGTGCTTTTCATATTGTGTTCCGAACTGTATAAAAATCTTTAAAAAATATTATATACTCATGAAAGCTTTAACAAAAAGTTTCAGTTATCATAGAAGTTTGATTGTATTTTATTTATATTTTTTATAGATTTAAATTTATTTCGAAAGAGAATTTACAATTAAAAAATTTACTGTGTCTTTAAAGTTCAACATTATCAAAGGATTAATTTTAACCGTTACACTTTTTATCTTTCCATTAATTATGGAAAAAATTTACAATCTCCTGCAATAATTTTTCGAAAATTTTAAACTTCCTATTATTGTTTCATATAATTTATAATATGCAGACATATTATACAATATCTCTGTCAGCTAAAATCGGTAACTATACATTAGGAGGATTATTATTATCATATTGATGATAAATTGTACTTTGATTGTTTCCACGCTTACCATGAATAGTAAATTCCATCCCATCACCAATAGCAACTTCAAGCTGATTAAGCTCTTTGGCGCTCTTCTTGTCTCTGTATGCGTCCAAGTCTCCATCTGCAAGATCTAGGTCCCCATCGCGATCAATCCCATCTGCACAGTCATATAAAATCTCTAACCCGCCCTTATTAGGAAATTCGTATCGGAAAACAAATCGAAACGCGCTGAAAATTGTACGATATGCTGTACACATAAAAATCCAATCGCCATATATACAGGCTCATAAACACGGGCGTGATTGTTTTCCATCGCGATTTCCAACACGTCGAATTGAGGAATCAGATCAAATCAGTAACACGATCGTATTTTCATGCAATCGTATATGGTGTCATTTATGTCCAGTGATATTAGTGTTCTAATCCCCCCAGTTTGAAACGGTGTGTCAATGGTTTACAATGCAGAGACTTTGCGCATGACACTTGCTGCATTGACATATTTGCTTTTAATTTTATTACTAGTGATTTTGAGATGCGTAAATTCATCAGAATAAAAATTCAAATTGCTCTTCAAATTATCATCTGAACATAACGTGTTTTTAAGATATATGAAAGATATTTAAAAATTGCTTGTATGCCTAATTAAATATTATTTTAAAGAGCTTTGTTTTAAAATATTATACGTATACGTATTTGAAGAATTACATTGTTTATATTTGCTTCCATTTTTATATTAAATCAAACGAAAAATTAATTTGCCGAGAATTTGATTGGAAAAAATTGTAGCAGTTTATTACGAACAGAAATGCAGCGCGCATCATGTGACTTTTTTTATGTACGTGTCTGCTTCTGCTTAATGATAAATTCGTATCTTGGACGAACTTTATCATCATCGAAGTTACGTAGCGTTCCCAAAGTAAAATGCATAGCAACGTATAACTGCCAGGCAGCTAATCAGCGAAACAAAACTTAATTTGCATTAATCTCATCGTGCATTAAATACATTGAACAGTTCGATTTTGTCTTATTTTCGAAAATTACTCAATCAAAAATATGATTAAATTTAAATCGGACTAATTGTAATCAATTGTATGGAAAGAGTGTTCATTATTCGTATTAAATCGTAAATAAAATTACATTACAATGCAATAACAATCATATTACAACGATTTTAATGGAGCATAATAGCAAATCAAGTAAAATTTAAGGAATCTGCATAATAAATCAAATGTACCAGTCGACGTATGTATGCTTTATAATCGATAGCAAATATTATTACAAAAATAATAAATTGATGATAATATTTAAAATGATATACAATAAAGAAATGTTGAATGTCACTTAAAAATAATTTTGAACAGCAAAATACGATCGAATCTCTCGTCCGCTCTGTTCGTCGTTGTAATTCATAGCTCGTCATTATGTGTGATATATTTAATTTATTACATCGGTCGCCGACTGGCACCAGCAAAACGTGTGAAAGAAGTGTAAAGCAAAAACTGAAAGACAGTGCCACGAACTACACAGCGCACACAGCAAGCGATCTGATTGGATATAAACCTTCTTTCCAACTGTTGGACGGTCCCTCACCTGGCGCCTGATCGGATATCTGATTGGTGAGTTTGGCTCGCATCAACTTAGCAAAAGCAAGGATATTTCGCTTGATCCACTTAATGAAACGCGCTATTCGATCTATCGCCTCCGCGATCTTGTTCGTGTCGTTGTCCGCAGTCGGGGCTGACAGGTTCGACGAGCCGAAGTTGCTGAGCAACAGAGCTAAGAAGAGATTCAAGACCTATTTCGTAGAAACATAACATAATTAATTGTTGGCGAATAAAATCATTTAATATGCGCAAAAGAACCTTGCACTAATTACATAGAAAATTGATGAGATGAATTAGTTTTCACATATAATGTACTTTATAAGTAAACAAAAGATTGTTGTAGAAATAAGGCTCAGTAATAGATAGTTTTTGTGTGTATCAAAGGTACTTTGTAAGAACAAGTTTTACCTTTGATAAACCATAACTCGAAACCATTTATTCTTAATATCTTTTTTTCATTATATTATAAACTTAAAAATTATATGTGAAAACTACACATTTCACCAAGACCGCTAGTTTTCCATACAATTAATGCAGGTTCTAAAGTAAATCCCAGTGAAAAAATAAGGAGTGTTATATATCAATTTGTAAACTTATACTATTGAAAAGATTTCGCTTTTATATACTTACGACCAAGTTACCGATGACGACGGTAGCTAAGAAGAACGGTATACAGGAGACGTCGCCGACCAACATGCAATCCCACATAGATTCGATCCATTCTCCGCACAACACTCGGAAAACGATCATAAACGAATGCATGAAGTCAGTGAAATTCCATCTGGGTAGATCGCCGTCCGGGAAGTAATCGACGTGATCGACGTAATTCTTGCCGAAGAGCTGCATACCCATCACGGCGAAGATGAAGATGATGATGCACAACACGAACGTTAGATTACCCAATGCGCCCACCGTTCTGCCCATGATGGAAATCAGCAGATTCAATGTAGGCCACGATTTAGCTAGCTTGAACACTCTTAACTGAAAGAAATTAAATTTTCAATAACTCGTGCGATTAAATTGCTTATCAATTAGCAGAATAATAATACAATAAAAGAGTAACACTTACCAATCTGAAAGATCGCAATACCGACAAACCTTGCACGCCTTCGAGGCCCAACTCCACAAGCGAAAGAGCGACGATAATAAAATCGAAAATATTCCAGCCCTCTTGAAAATAATATTTTGGGCTCATCGCTATTAGCTTCAGAGTCGCTTCGATGCCGAATGTCGCCGTGAAGAACTAGTGTTTGAATTGAATCATCGACATAATTTTGTTAAATTCGTATTAAACGTATATATCATTTTTCTTACTTCAAAGTCACACAACTGATACTTACGTAATTGCCAGATTTGAGCACTTTTTCCATATCTTTGTCCATGTCGTGATGATCCAATGCCATAAACAGCGTATTAACAACGATGCAGAGCGTGATAAAGAGCTCTACGAATGGATCAAAGACCAACAGGGACACGTACTTTTGAAACTCGAGCCAAAGCCAACAGCAATCCCAGACGCAAAAGATGTCGATACAACGAAACATTCCAGCCACTAACTTGTCCTTGAATTTAGGTTCTTCCTCGTCGTCTGTCGGAAAGTAATAGGTCGCAACTGTAACGCGCGTTAATAATATTGACTGGCACCACTCTTTTTGGGGAAAGAGGTTTTTCTGGTCAGGCTCATTCTTCGAGATCACAGATTATATTTACAGGCAGGCAGGCAGGCAGGTGGGCAAGCAGAAGGCATGGCAAAATAAAAAATGGCACACCATATAACGAATAGCGTAAATCTGGATAAGCGTATTTTATGTAATATTTGCAAAATATTTGAAAGAACAAAATATCTTATATAATAATAATGATAATTGTTCATATTTTTGGAAGTGCTCACATCATTGCATTAATATCATTATGCAGTTCCGTTAATTGGAAAAAATCTTTCTATATATAAATATTTTATTTATTAACAATGATATTGTATATATTAACAATGCGATTAATATTTTATTTATTAAAAATTAATACTATACAATTTGATACAATAAATAATGTATTGTTAATTCGTATGAAATACGATATGCAAATTTACGCAAAGCGTCAATATAAAACTGAAAGATGATAAAATTTAAACATAAATATCGTGCATTAGTGACGCGAATAAGGTGTAATGTACACATAATTACACATAATTAAAGCATGCGCATAAACTTAACATGCAATTATTATATACACACAAAAAGATAGTTTTATCATTTAATTTTAATACTTTCGCCACATAATAGATTATTAAGTTATTTTGTTATGTTTTCTTTTTCTTAAAATTTAGAATAAAAAATTATATACAAGCACGATTACATTAAACAGAAAATACAAATTTTGCTAATAATTTAAAATATGAGCTTCTGCGACGAAAGGATTAAATATTGTAATATAAGCAATTAATGGCAACCAAAAATCAACATAATCACGTAAAATTCTTCTCAACTCAAACATTTTTCAATGAAATACAGTACACAAACAATATTACGCATGGTTGTACATTTTTCAAACAAAGTAATGATTTTGTGTGTGTGCGGTCTTCAGGAAAATATTCTCTGTTTCTGCGCAGATTTATACGTTAACGAAATTTGCAAACACGATGTAGTGAAAAGTGATTTACAGCTTGACGTGTGCAAAAATTCAAAACTCTAAATTGTAAGTGACCAAACATTTTTTGCAAAGCTAATAACGCGCTGATAAAAATACGCGTTTATGTTTTTGAATATGCTTATCTTGCATATTCATATTGTGCATCCGAGACAAACACGATAGTGCCCTTCAACGCGGTAGTGATGCAGGTGCAAAAATATTGTAAGTTTAAATCGCTGCAGTTTCCGGAAATCAAAAAAATAAATAAGATTTCTCAATCATCAAGAGAATAGAAGAAATGTCTAGACTCTAGAATATTATTCAAAATAAATTTTACTACAATTTCTTTCAACTTACGAGTATAGAAAGAAAGAGGGGTAAAGGAAAGAAGGAAATAAACTAAATAAATATAAAATTAATACCATTGTATATCTATACAAATATACTTATATTTTTTTAAATCAAATATTAATTTAAATATTAAAATATAGAATAAAGGTATTTTTATGATGTTATATATTTTTGGGGGGTTTATATCACATATTATCGAGCATTATTTACGATTTATCGACGATTGAGATAATCTGAAAAAAAAAAATCGAAGCAAATGAAGCGACCGGGATTGTGCAACTGCGCGAAGGTGGTAATCTGTGTCACATCACAGGAAACGAGCAAACTCTATTTCCCCAAAAAATGCTTTCACAAACCGCCCTCAAGGGCCCACGGGCCGCATCGTGTCTTTTTTTTTCTCGCCGCATCACGCTGCTTAGAGAGACAATATATTCTGCCTTTCGCATTATTTGCCACTTAAATGCTTCTCCGTTTAACAATAGCTGAGACGCTGTATGTCGATCCAAAGTATGTAGCGAACCGCATCGATTTACACGCCATGCTCAATCGTAAACAAAAGTATGTAGTATGTATAAAACACGAGCGTGTGATCTTTAGCTACGTCGGCTGGGATGAAAATTAAAAATGAATTTGTTCGTTCTACTACGTATTTACAAGGCGCGGCGGTCTATAAATGTCCAGCAAAATAGTATAGGTACCAACGCAAGGGAGTAGTATGACGAAAAATTTTAAAACCACACATCGAAAACGGCAGGATGCTCACACGATAAACAAAAGATAGATATATATATATACATTTGCGATAAGTGTGAACAAAGAAAACGGAAGAAAGAAACTTGACGAAAAGTACGGGAAGGAACGCGGCATTACCTGTAGATGCTGGTGGTGGTGGTTGTGATAGTGATGGAGGTAGTGGCGGCGGTGGTGGTGGTTGTGGTGCAGATGGTGATGGGTCTTGCATTTGACTCTTGAGAAAGGCAGCTTGCTCGATTATGTCGTTCAGCATCATTACATCTGCACAAAAATGATCGAAGTTTGATTACTTGAGAAAGCCCGGAGCTATTCGCTAATTAGTTCGCAGTCTTACCTTTCATATTGACCAGGTGCTGTTGCGCCATCGGTAGCTCGACAAACGGATTGTCTTGTTTGTACTTGGTCATGGCATCTTCCACATCAGGAGTTTCCTGAAAATTCCAAACAGTTGCAAATATTAAAAGAGAGATCACTGTGTTATATACATATTATATGCTACCGTTCGAATCTGACACGAAACATCATTCGTATATTGATATCTGTGATTTTATAAAATAAATATTATTAGTTCGTATCAAAGATTGAAATTGATGCAAACAGATTTTTGTAATTATATACAGTCACGTACAAACATGCTTTCCACGAAGAGCAAAGATTTAACGTTTTTTTTCCCGCAGTTTAACAAACTCTAAAATATTTTATCTCCAGAGAGAGAGAGCTAGATTCCCACATCTATTAAGTTGTCAAAAAGGTTTTAAATTCTTTCGATTTATATTATTTATATTAATATAATATATAATTTTAATAAAGCGCTTTTTATTTTGAGGAATAATTGTCGTCATTGTTCCTAAATAAATTTATACAAACTTGCTTGTAAAAACAGATGTTTCAGAACTTTTTGGACAGAGCCAAGCATTTCCCATCAAAATCTCGCCCTAACTCTATTTTACGCGGTTATCAAATGTGTGGGGGTTTCTTAAAAATTACTTACGCTGATGTAAAGATGACAATTTCTCTGATTGGGATCCGCAACATGGCCATTGGCCGATGTCGCCTGTTTGTTGTTTCTATTCCTGAGGATCTGTTCTTGCTTGGTGAGCTGCTTGCCGATGTTGTCGATGCCGCGGATACCAGCGAAGGCCAGGTCACCGTGAGATGTGTAGGAGAGCCGCGAGGCGTGCGAGGTGTAGGACGAGTGACGCGAGCCGAGATTCGCATAGTAGACCGGCACCACGATCGTGCCGTTCTCCTCGGACATCGGTGTAACCGCGTTCGAGTCGTCGGCATAGGGCAGGTGTTCCTGGGCGTCCAAGTACGTCGACAACACGAGAGGCTTCCGGTCGCCTCCCGGTGGTACGAAGCATCGGCCACGGCCGTTGCGTATCGTGAACTGGTGGCTGCCACGGCTGCTGCGACGCAGATTGAACGGTGAGCCGGGTAGGCTCAGGCTCGCCTGAAATTACAACAAAGCGGACCACCGCTTTTCTCTCTCTCTCTCCGTTCTCGGCCCTCTTTTCTGGCAATCGAGGTACCGAGGCGAGGGCCAGCCGGAAAGGCGTTCTCTGTCCCTCTCAGTGACGAACTGATTCCCTCAGGACGATCGTGACATTTCTCACGGAATCGATTGCAGCCTATCGCTACGTTTAACGGATCGTTTGAAGAGTCACGAGCTGTGATGCGTGAAAATTTTAGCTGGCGTTGTTTGAAATAGATTTTCGACTATGGCTGAATATAGAAGCGATGCGGGAGATATTTTTAAAAAGATTCCAAAATTTATTTATTTGAATTAAGGCGAGCATACAGTATGTAACTCTTCAACGCAATCGTCCCAGTTTTCCTATACTCTCACTAATCAATCACGAAATACGATGATTGACAACAACGATAATGTAGGCTACCTATGGTCGTCTTCCGAATAAACCGTAATTAATTTCTTTAATGATACCCGCAATGTTGATCGTTTCTCGTAACTAATTAAAAGAGAAAAGATTGATAGCGCGCTCAACGAGACTCATC
This sequence comes from Cyphomyrmex costatus, assembly GCF_001594065.2. Classification (NCBI taxonomy): domain Eukaryota; kingdom Metazoa; phylum Arthropoda; class Insecta; order Hymenoptera; family Formicidae; genus Cyphomyrmex; species Cyphomyrmex costatus. The sequence continues at coordinate 108,741 of NW_017279311.1, read as the reverse complement.
TCGGTGAAACGTCTCACGATGATCGTTATTACGTGAAAGACGCGAAATGATCGATCATCGGCGATGATCCGTGTGCTTGTCTCGACATGGGAACAGAAATTCGTGAGGATGAACGGGCGCGATTTATACAAGACATTGCCTGAGAACTGCGAGTCGTAACGCGCAGAGCATAAATGGCGCTTCGGATATGACTAGGTATGAGATCGTGATCGGGTCCTATGGTGCTATTTAGTGTACGTACGGTCGGTGCTGACAGACACACGTCGTGACACACGTACCTTCCGCAGACTTTCCTGGTAGGCATAAGTAAACTGGCCATTAGCGGCGCGAGAGACCTTAAGAAAAAAACAAGAAAAGATATCTCCTACCAAACGGCTCGTAACGTGATCTAATGTGTACACCAACGAGGCACTCGAAATAAGTATGAAGTATCACATAACACTTGCAGAAGCATACATATAACGTAATTGTGGATGGAGAGGTGAATAAAGAGAGAAGAAAGAAAAAAATGGCTATAAAGAATATTTTTATCGTGTGATGTGTGTAGGAAGAGAAATTATAAATCTAATAAAAAGAGATCTAAATTTGTAGAAAGAGACACGAAGATCGGCGATTACATCTGTGATCGAATTGCATCAATTAGACAGATACACATTTACGTAATTGAAAAAAAATGTTATTGTCCAATTTTTCATATTACCTCTTCGAGACTTGCTTGTCTGTTAGATAAAAAAAAACACACTGGAAAAAGAATCTAATTGTATTAATTGGAATTTTGATTGAAAATGGACAAATCAAATTTTCTGGTTGAATTTATTGTAATTATAATTGAGATGACCAGAAATCTTATCCATATGATTAGAATTTTTTGGTTTGTCCATTTTTAACAAGAAATTTATCTTAGTGCAAGTAGAACAATGAATAATCTTTTGATATTTCTGTGTCAGGTAGATAACGATTTTGCGACGATATTAAGCAATTAGCCGATGTATTTCGTATCTCCGCTAACTATTAATCTTATACTAAGCATATACTTCTCTGCATGCATGGTTCTGTAAAACAAGATTAGACTATATGATCAGTATGCGCCGTGTCGTTTTACGGCCGAAATTCACTGTCCCGCGCGTTACTACGCGCAATTTCAGTTTCCAGGCAGCAATATTCGACACGTTGAAACTATACTATTTACGATGTAACTAGGGCGAATGATTGACGAGAGGGTGACAGGTTCTATGCGTAAAGCCACCTATCCAAAAGGATCATGACATAGTACGAGCAGTCGAGATACGCAGCGAGTCCCAAAAAAGATTCATACAAATAACAAAATTTTGATACAGGTTTAGAACTGACAGTTCTTCCGTAAAAATTTGATCGATATATGATAATAGAAATAATTCAATCATTAACTTTTAAGTAGGTAGGTGGTTTAAAGATACGCAAGTTGGTTGGTCAATTGCTCAAAATACTCAGACTACACTAAGTTAGTACAGTAAAAGCTGCTTTATGCTTTATAATAATTATTTGAATACAATGTCAATATAATTGATTAACTTTGACAATACAAAAATAATACATATATATTCTGTTAAATAACGTGATATTATTAATGAATATTTAATTATCCAAATGCTTTTACTTTGCTAATTTCATATATATAGTAGCTTTTAGTATGCACTAATCTAGTATTAATGCAAATGATTGAATTTGTTATATGATATAAAAGAATATAAAAAAATATTCAGAATTTTAAAACTTCTGAGAATTTCTGAGAAATATTTTTGTTTTCCTTTTTCAGATCAAAGTTTTAAGAAAACTATTTCCAGAATACTGTGGCCACCTACTTTCTTAAAGTTAAAAATTTGAAGATTAATTACTCGATATAAAAATTTGAAGCATGATACAGGTCTCCTCTTTCTCTCTCTCTCTCTCTCTCTCTCTCTCTCTCT
>NW_017279311.1:35682-106748 GCF_001594065.2 Cyphomyrmex costatus | reverse complement strand
CACACACACACACACACACACACACACACACACACACACACACACACACACACACATATTAAAAATTTATCCCAATTATAACTTCCAATTTAGCAGACTTTTTTAGGACATCCTATACATACGCCAAGCATACTACAGAGCAGCGGAATATTGTGGAAAGGCTCGACTCGTCGCGATTTTTTCCTTTTTCTATATATTAAAAGCAAATAAGATATCAAAGTATGCTAGGTTTTTATATTTTTATTTACGTTTTCCTAATATTAATTAAAAGATATACACAACCTGTCAAATATATTTTGTTTACCATTATCCATTCGAGAGATGCGTACTAACAGTAATAAGTTATTACTGCCTAATCGCCTGGATTTGTATTCGTTGTGATTCACTGAGTTTGCCCTAATGACCTAAGAAGTCCCTTCGGGCTTACAATACAATGCATCATCATTTCAGTCCTATGTTGCAAAGAACAGTGACTGATAGAAAACGATCAATATTCTGAATTTTGTGATTTTAATCGCAGACTATCGACGAGTCGAGTCGGATCGAATAGCCTCGCGTAAGTTGCTCTCGTAGGAGCGAGGTCGTAGGGGGCAGGATCATGAGGTTGATAACAGGGCTAACTCGGTATATTATGACGCGTAAGAAGGTCGATACGTATATAATATATGTTGCACATCGTCCAGCGGGATACTTACGGCGCTGACTTTCCGCACTTTATTGGCAGCGTTGTGATTGTTGTTCATCTGCCTCATGTGTCTGTGGTCGCCGACGGACTCGATCGAACGTATGCTCATCTTCTCCTTATTGTTATCGTCGTTGCCCCTTTCCTGACCGACGAACAGCTCGTAACTCTGACACGAGAAATCCGACGGGGATTTGACGATTTGATCCGCAGCCTCCGCGGCGGCGGATGCCGCGGCGGCAGCCATACTTTTCGCAGCTTCCCTCGCCGCGAGTTTGTTCTCTTTTGCTAGTGCAGCTTCCTCGGCTTCCTATTAACATTAATATTGATGGTATCAATATTAATTTTTTAAATATTTAAAAATAATGATTTTGAACGGAAAAAAATATTACGTTTTATAAATCATAACTTTTTTTACTGCAGAAAATATGGACAGTTATTTAAAAAAAAATTTGTAGTTGTTTAATATTACTATTATATTATTACATATAAAATATTTATAATTTTTCTAGAAAAATCAATTTAAAGAATTTAGATAAGAAAATATTGTAGAAAAAGAGTTCTTCTTATATGGAAAATGTAACTAAATATTATTAAAAATACGATATTAAAGTTAAATAAAAAGAAAAGGAGAAATAAGATAAGAGTCAAAAGTGAAGTTGTATTTTTAATTAAAAAATTAAATATAATTAATAATTTTTATTGAAAAGTTTCCTCTGAATATGCTCCTACTATCCATGTCAAGGAAGCTCTTTTCTTGATGATAAATTTCAATTAGCATCTCGACAATTTTCTTTCAAAATCGACTCCAGTTTCACTTACCCTCATAGCTTCTTCCTCGGCAGCTTCCTCCTCTTCGGCCTTCTTTTGCAACTCGTCGTACGACATCGCGACAATAGCGAGGATCAAGTTGACGAGATAGAAGGATCCGAGGAAGATGATCACGATGAAGAAAAGCATGTGCCATGGTCCGGCCGATCTTAGTACCAATTGATACAGATTCTCCCAATAATCCTGAGTCATGAGACGAAATGCGGAGAGCAATGCCCAACCGAAAGTGTCGAAACTCGTGTAACCGTAATTCGGATTAGAGCCGAATCCTTGTAAACACGTGTATCCGGGAAGGCACTGCCTATATTCAGAAAATATCACTGTTTTGTATGCCCTTCGCATCAATATCGCAAATATTATATATTTCCGGAAGAACTTTTTTTTATGTTCTCTCTCTCTCTCTCTCTCTTATGGAGACATTGATCTTAAATTCGTTTAAGCTATTATCATAAATGAGAGCAAATTATCAACTTACCCCGCTCCCGATGAATTTCCGCATAAGGGTATATTTTTCGCTTCGTCAAAATACCAATTAGCTGCATAAAAGAAATAATGATTTAATAATTGGATATGCAATTTAATAATGGGTTATTGGAAATTAATTTGAAACAAGACTATTATCTTCATGAAGCAATCAATTAGTACAGATGGTTGTACCTCGGTTTATCTCGCATAAAACCCTTTATAAACACAGTTTATATTATATTTAAAGGTGTACTACTGAAATAGTCGAGAACCAATTTAGATGGTGAATTATACTTCGAGAATCTCAAAAAGTCAAATCACAAAAACACTTCAAGAAACGTGGCAAAGATCACTTTTATATTGTTAAATTATATCTAATTTAAGTTTCCAATCATTTCTAAAAGTCATCACTATTTCTATTCAATATATTGTTGATTTAACTGTGAAATTGTTCAAAAGACAATGAAGTCTAACTCAAGAAATGTATTAAATTTGACTCCAATTTAAATTATTATTTACTAAGTGCATATGTTTAGATTCTTGCTATTTAAAACTAAGTAATTCAACCAGAAATGAATTGGTTTACATTTTGACACACATATAGTTACAATAAAAATAACAGGATGTTATTTAACTCAAAGGATTGATTTGCCGCAGTGTTCTTTTAATATTTAACAGTGTAGTCTCGCAGATGACATGACCTTTTTACATGTCTCGGTATGCTTTTGGATTAATTTCACGAAGAACCGCGACTTACTTTCGTTATTATTAAATCGCGCCCAACTCTCATGGGTGAGATTACCCCAGGAGCCGTCCTCAGGAAAGTTCTTTATACACTTTTGCGTGAGAACCCCCATGTAAATCTGAAGGCCCATCAGCGCAAAGACGGAGAGGGAGAACATCGTCAGGATTATCACATCGCGCAGGTTCTTCACGGATTCTATCACAGCGCCGACAATGGTTTTCAGACCTAGACAACGAAAACAGAATGACAGTAGGTTCATAACGTGAAACATGCAGCAACAGTGGCGGTAACCTGGAGAAGTTCAGCTGGTCGTGCGAGAGAAGTTCAACCGAGGCAGGCATAAAATACGGAATGCGAATTGAGTATTCCTTTCGGCAGACTCGATAAAAAAAAAAAAAAAAAGAAAATGTAATTTTCAACGATAGGGAAGAACATCACGATGCACACGATTTTATGGATATTGACATGAAAACTTGTTTGACCTTTCGACACCATTCTGCATATATGGAACATATCCGACTTTATTTATTCATCTGGAATATATCCGACTTTGTTTTTTCCATCGCTTATAACTATTTTATTAATAAAGATATACATACATTTGCTCGGCACCATTATGTTTCCTAATAAGTTTCATGCCGAGTTAATTCTAAATGATTTTATCCGTTGTATTTTTGGTTGCATTTCATGTTTATTAAATGTATTTTATAATGGTTAGAAAATTACAAAAATTATTCTTAAAAATAGAGGAGATCTAATTGCATTATATATCATATATAATTATGTGTTATATGATATAAAATATATTTTGTAACTACGTTTCTTTTTATAGCGAAAACATCAAACGATCTGAACAAAAAGTCTAACGTGGGTCACACCGGCGATCTACGCGGCATAGATCGGATTAATATCTAATATTTCGATTGAAAAAAATTCTTTACAATATATATATGTGTGAAGTTATAAGCAATCGAATTGGGTTGAATATGCTGTACCCAAGTGTTTCGTTTCCATAATATGAAGAGTTAATTTTATATTCAAACGAAAAATCTGTTTGATGCGCAACCTACAACTTAGATGATGAAAAAATGAAACACGTAAAAATCTTCAGAAGCATATCTTTCACGATAAATCGCCTGATATGAAATATACGATCAAACTTTCTCTGTCTCCATCCATTCAAAGCAATTTCGTGCATCGAGTTTGACAGTTCGTTTTGCAATCGGGAACGGAGATAAGGAAGAATGGGAAGAAAGCAAACCAATATGGAGGGAATCGGATTCGTTGAGATGAATATCGGACGGATGTATGTATATACTGTAAGAATACCAAATGACAAACGGGGCAATGGTGCGAAGGGCGATACAAGCTGTAGTGAATGGAAGTGTTGTAGATATGTGATGAGATACGGAAGACGTACACAACGATCGCGACAAGTGTTGTCTAGAAACACTATGTATTTGCATCTACAACCACTTCTATACTCTAAGCATACCTGGTACAATAGCGACAGTCTTCAAGGCTCGGAGGACTCGAAATGTCCTGAGAGCGGCAAGGTTGCCTAGATCTATGCCCATCGTCACATAACTGCAATACACCCGAACATCACACACATTACAGTGATACAAACAAAAAGATAAAACAGGTTAAAGAAGATTAGGGCGGGATTAACGTAGTTACGCAAACGGTTACTCGCTACTTTTCCTATTTCCTACCAAAAAATCTGCACGAACTGTAATGTGTATCGTAAGGTAGCTATTACTGCATGCACGATTCAATGTAACATGCCGTATATAACTTGCCACGGGTTTCGAGATTGTTTTTCCAGTGTATTTCCCAAACTCATTTTCTTCCGTCGATAATTTTTCTCTGTCTTTTAAGGATATGATTAAATTATTTTTAGCATTATTTCATATTTACCACATGTATTTAATTTGCAATATCATGTGTTAATCTTTATTTCAAAAAAAAAAAAAAAACATTTGAAAATTTTCTTACTTGAAAGATATAGATAACTATATTAAAAAATGTCAAGAGCTTATATTCTACAATAACAAATACTTTTACAATTCTCTAATAAGTACTCTTGAGTCTTCAAAGCATATAAAAACTGTGACTTTCCAATATTATTAATATTTTCATCTGAAGTTAAAACAGATTGACAATTATTTAAAAAAAAAATGACAATGTCTCAAGTACTATGTTCAATTATTGAATCTCGTGGCACGCGATTCTTGGCTATGTTACGAGCCGCAGTCGAGTACTCGTTTATCGAGTGAAATACGTATCGATCATCTATGAACAATTACTGAAGTAAAAAATATATGTATATAAAAATGTACTAAACTACAACAATTAATCAACTGACTGATCGACTCGACATACTAATGTCTAATCAACGTATTACGACGAATGGCAATTAAAAACTTTTTGTTTAAGATCACTAAAAGAAATAATACTATCCTTATCTAGATGAACTAATTTAAGTACCTAAATATATATATATAGATATATAAGTACACCCCAGAGTATATGCGTGTATGCACGTTCGTGTTTGCGTGGATTGTGAGGCGTAATGAACGAAGATTGAATTATATATTATATATAAGTAGATAATCGATGCTACGGAAATCTTACGTTAGCGTACTCAACGGATCTAGCGGAGAAGTCTACTGTCATAACCTGGAAAGATCTAACTTGATACTAATTAACGTTTTGGATTAACTCTTCAGTACAAATTTTGCCGGTCTTTTTGCACGGAAAATTGCCAATTTAATAATTGTCACGATCTTGATTGCCGTACTTGTCGTCGTGACACACTTTATTTCTTTTTTTAGTAATTTATTGCTTTTTCTACTCTATTAAGAGCCAATTGATTCGAAAATAATTTGTATTAAATTATAGTTTCGGTAAAAGTAATTTCATATATTCGTATATATTTTAGAAATTATTTCAAGTTTTCGTAATCCAAAGAAAACAATTAAGGGCACGATAAATTCTAGTCTTCGTAATAACGTTTCTTGTTACAAGGTCGAAGTAATTAGCACGATGTACAATTTAATAAAAAAGATTAAAGTGATACTCGGAACACTTCTATTAGTATTCACAGAATACTCCACAACTTTTTCTCGACAAAATGGCCACGATCCTTTTGCCCATTGTACTCTACCGTTTTTTTTTCACTTTCCTTTTACTTTTCTTTCTTCTTGCCTTTCTCTCTTTAAGAAGAATAAGTTTAACTACTCACGCTAAAGCTATAACTACGAAGTCGAGCCAATTCCATGCATCTCTAAGATAGGTAAAAGGCTGCAGAATGAAACCCCTCGCCATCACCTTAACGGCGGACTCAAATGTGTAGATGCCCGTAAATATCACTCTGAAAACAACAAACACACCACTCAGCTTTTTAAATGCGTCTCGCGTGATCCTCTCTACTGTCTAGCACGTTTAAAATCACGCTTGAACGATACTCTCGCGCAAAAATGTGATCATACCTATCGTATAATATTTCCACCGTACATCTCGTAATTATTTTCTATTCTTATTAATTATTACAGATATGTTTATTATTACATATTTACAGTGTGCAAATTTTACAACAGTAAAAACTAATCTATTGATAAACTCAAAAACATGCAAGTGAAGAAATTACACATTAATTAACATGATCACATTTACTAGCGAGACTTATCGCATCTAAATTCTGCGACAATCTATAACATCTATTTTATCCTGTCAATAAACTATTGATATTTCTATCTCACTGTATAAATTAACTACAATACACTCGGATCTCAGGCACGGTGCACGCGAACGAATTATTCACAGCGCGTGATGAATCATGAATTAAAAAAAAAAAGTAGTTTATCATACTTACAATTAGCACAATAATATTTCTTTATTAAATATAAAAAATATCATAAAAACAAGAGAATAAAAAAATTAGATTTCCAAGTCTTCAGTTATATTTAATACCTACATACAATAGTTATGTATCTCATTATAAATAATAAAAGACGTATACTTTACGCTCCCAAATTTTGAGATACTCCCGGAAATGATATTTAAAATTTTAGTAGAATGCATGTTGAATCGTTCGCGCGATTTGTTGCCCGTTGTCTAGTGCTACCTCTAGAGAGACTAGTACAAAACTTACCAACGGAACACAATTTATCACAGTCTCTACTCATATATTAGAGCTATAACATGTAGAACATTTCTTGAAATATGTCTACTAAACAGATGATCACGCCGTAAGCTTTCGATAAAATCTTTCTAGCTAATTAAATATCGAAACAGCTAAACGGGGCAGTAAAAACAATAAACTAAATTTTGAAACTTAAAAATAAATAATTATAATCGATGACGGATTTGCAGCTTAGGTTTGTATCGATAAACTAAATTTTATAAATTTACAATCATTTAGAATAGTAGACTTTAAGTGTGACGGGTCATCTTAATTATTACAGAATTCGTGTATCCAAGAAAAAATTTTTTGTCTATTTTCTTTCTATATTTATTATACGTATTTTCAAAATGCGACAAAATTTATGAGATTGTTTTCTTTAAATAACAAATATTTCAAAAAACTGATAGTAAAAAAAAATAATCAAAAAATAAAAAAAAGGGCGTCTAATTGGATGATAATTAAATATTAAGATGAATAATATTAAACGATACTTGAGGTGCATGATAATCACCAGCGTATTTTGTTGTAAATATTAATTGCTTAATGTTAATGATATTTTTTATAATATCATATGTAGTCGAATACCTTGAAGTACACTCCTTTAAAATATTATTTTAAATTGATATAACTAATAACAAAATATAATTTTGTAAAAAATAATCGTAGAAATATTTAAAAAATATTTCAAAGTTTAAAGTTTAAAGACTTAAATGAGAGTTTTTAACTGTCTAGATTTTAAAGTCTTTGAGGTATACAAAAGATTTAAAAGTATTTCTTAAGAACATTATTTTTTGCAAAGTTATGCAAATCTATAACTTCGTTATATGTATTAATATTATCAATTGGAAAAGAATATTTACTCTTGTTGAGAAATGTATCGATTTATCCCGGTCTCCGGAACTTTTAATTAAGAGTTTCTTCAATAGTTTCGTTTCTAATAAGAACGGAAAAGCTTGGCTTTCCGCTTCTTGTAAATATTCGCTTATTCATCCTCGTCGATAGAGTCACGATTCGCAAGTAAAGACGATGAAAGATACTCACTCGGTGGACTCGATGGTGGGCGTGGTGGGCATGATCATGAGTATACAGTTAACCAATATTGTAGTGATGATGAAAACAGAGAAGAGCGAGTGAACCAATATGTATATGGCCACCCGCCGTATAGGATTGAACGGGTCGAGCATCCACATCGCGTCCGTCGCTGAGAATCTGAATATATCCTTTCCCTTGCTAATGACGACGAAGGTCTACGAACAGACGTGCCACAAAATTTATTCAGTGCAGAAGTATAAAAGTGCAGAAATAGAGGGACAGTCATTTATGTAAGTCTGCTTCCAGCTCACGAATTTAATCGTGTTTTAAAAGTAGAAGCGTTAATAAAAAATATGGCTTTTAATACGTGAAAACTATATTAAAATAATTATTACGGTTTACATAGAAACAAAGAAATTTTCTGGATCATAATAATAATATAAAATCAATCGTATGAGACTTGGAAAAACAATATCAATATCCGCGGAGAATATATTTTTAAGATAAATTCACAATTTCCGAGTTCTATGCGCTTGTAAACTCAAATTATAAAAAGATCTTGATATAGATGTACAGCTTTTAACGCACCATTATAACCATAAAATAGTTAAACAAAGCAATTACGAGTTTGTGAAAGCCAAAGTTTGAAAATAGCTGCGCCAGATGCGGTCATAGTGAGCGGCCGCCTGTTAGAGGACCTACTCTAAAATTCCGTATCTCGCGAAAACTCAGTACCTCTAAGAGAGTTAAACTAATTAGTACATCAATGCCTGGGTACCCTTTGATTGTGGTAGAAGCTATCAATATCCTCGAGAGGTGTGGAGGCCAACTCGGCTGGAAATTCGTTGTGCATTCGGACCGGGATCGGCGCTCCCTGCTCAAACATGGGATCCGGCTGAGGACCTTCGTCCTCGTCCTCGTCGTCATACCGTACCTGTGAACGAGATGCTCGTAAGATTATCCCAATACGCGTAATTTTTCGCCATACCGTTATCACGGCACTTTGCCGAAGTTTGCAAAATGATGTTTAAATCTTCGAAGAAAAACATTATCGCAAGTAATGAAAATATAAAAATATATCTTTATAATTCAAATTCTATCGAGAGAACAAGAATTATTTGAGTGATTGAAACATTCCTTATTTTATCGAAGCGAATATGTCAAGGATATATGACGTCGGAGAAAAATTGACCTCGTCTACTTTTCATATGTTTCAAATTTTGTAAAAATTTTCTCTACGTTCCATTAATTTCACAATTGGAGCCGCGTTTCACAACAAAATTGAAAAATCAAATTAGGCCATCGCATATATCTCATTTCATATTCGAGCATAAAAAGTAAAAATAATCGAGCAATCGGTTGATATAAATATTTCCAAAACATCGATTTCTTCGACTGTAAATTAAACGGACAATAGATTGAGCTGTATGCACAGTTGCATTCTTCCATTCGACGGTAACGTGCCGCGTAATATAGAATGTAATACAAAATTAATATTCAAATATTCCCCAGCAGTCCATTATTCACGACACAAAAATGCATAATGCAAAAAAGATATGACGAAAATGTATAAAATAAATTATTATCAATACGTTTTCAAAGCTTCCATCAAATGTTATGGCAAAACATTTTGTAGTATACTGTGTATACTATATACATATACTTTCATAGAAAGTATAAATTAATTAATTTCTAATTGTTTAGTTACTAAATATTGTCAATTCATAATTTTATCGACTTTCGTGTAATCGTTTATATTTAACATTTTGATATGCTTTCGTTGAAAAATATTCTACGCGAGATTTGGTTCACGTAAAAGTGACTTTAAAACTTCCATTTACGAGCACCCTGTAATATCGCTAGAAATATAAACTTGACCGTATAGAAGGACGAAAAGCATATGGCATCGTGTTTGACTCTCGTATGTAGAACGCAAACGTGAAATATTCAGTGCCGTCGTATGAATATTCGAACAAATCGCTTCTTTGGAAATATTCATCCGCGTACTTTTCTAAGTGCACCAGTTATTCATAACCCGCTTTTAGAAGAGAGGTCAATGCGTTGCACCGCATCGTCGTAGCCTCTGTGCGTCACAAAACAAAATCTCAACCGGGTGATCCAGTGAAAACGGTAATACGTAAGCGTATTGCGTGCGACTGTCACGTGTTCCGAACGAGTGGAAAATCTCGTTTCTCTCTCGGAATAGCCGAAGCAAACTTACTGAGTCCCGTGATCGCTGATAAAAACTCGAGAAATAACGATTACATTAATTGTTGCACACTTTTTAGCTGCGATGATTTGCCACAATAAAATCACGAGAGTGTGAAAGGCCAAGCCAAATATATGTACTCTCCAAATTCTTTCAAGTGAAATTAAAGATCGAGAAGTTGTGCCAGTCTTGAAGAAGAGTGGCTCAATTTTCAATCTTCTAGAGTGCGAGATTTCACTCTCCAGAGCGACAATTCACTTTAAAAGTTTCAGAAGGTATAGATATATGCTGATGTATTCACGCTATACAAATTCGATCGGTGCTAAAAACGGGTCGTGAACATACGAACCTGAAGAAGGTCCACGCAATCTGCTCGACTTTGGTCCCTCCTACGGCTCGAATCTCTGGCTTAATCTTAATTGAAAGATACTATTCCTATTTTTCACTATATGCTCACTCGTCTGATACTAGTTCGTCTAACGCTCTAGACACAAAGTAGCTCTATTCTACCCTCTATCCGATCCGCCGATGGCACGGAGCACGGCGGCCAGTGATCTTCATCTATTCAGTCGCGCACAAATTGATATAAAAGCGTATATGCATGGCAAATAAACGTCTCGGCCGAAATAAAGCGCTCGGTAATATTTCTCGGTATATACCTCATGGGGCCCGGGGACGTTCGTATTCTATACGTTCACGCGCTTATGTAAATTTATGCGCGGTGAGTTTAAGACCTTAACCACTAAACGATCCGTCGCCGACATGTTCACTTCGCAAAAACCGCAAAATGCGACACAAAATCCCGCAGATGAGATCTCGTCCAATCGATATACGTATCTCAATTGCGGTTTTCCTTTCCTCACAATTATGTGTCAACAATTTCAGACAATTTTGTCCTACACCTAATAAATCCAAGACTACGCTAAAATATAATCCGTGTACGGTCTAGATGGCTAGGTCTAATTAGAAATTGCCCAAGCCAATTGAGTGCCCGCGCCGAGCTCTGCGCGCGAAAAGCTTTAAACTCGTGCTCGTGCGTGCGCCGAAAGTTCTCGAAACTCGTGATCGAATCCCGGGGGTTGATCCCGCGATCCGGGAGTCCGACCACCGTACGTCGTTGGATTCGATCACGAGACCGGAAGAAGCGTATACAAGCATAGTGCGCGAGAAACGCGGGAAATCGCAGCTCGTCTCGTTCTCGCGCGAACTTGACTTTCGTCGCAGTGTACTTTGAATGACAAACACAACTGAAGGCGCCGACGGGGATTAAGATTGTTCCGAGCTGTCTACGATCCGCCAGAATGGCAAAGTTCTCTCCCGTTGTAGAACTTTCTATTATCGCGACCAACTATAAATCAATACGATTCCGGAGGATGCATCGCGTTATCACGGCTGTGCGCGACTCGCGCACTTTGCTTCGCAGGCAGCTGCGACAGCGCGCGCTATTTCATTAAGAAATTGAAAAAAAAAAAAAAAAAAGAAACGGGATGAAGAGAGTCAGCGTAAGCATTTGCAACGCGTATACGATCTGTGTAAGCGTTACCAGGCGACCGCGACCTCCGCTCGAAATATTTATGTCGCACGTTTACTGCGCATCTCTCGTATTGCCACTTCCTAGATATTTCTTGACGGTGGAATTTTTCAAGACCGCGCGCTCATATATCACGACGGAAATTACGTATTTTAATTTATTGCTCGACGCAAACATGCATACGAGTTAGGTACATTTGAAGTGCGGTCTTTGAAATCAAGTTACATCAGGTTTAATGCGTCTCTTTAACTTGTACTCCATTAATTGCGTGATTGAGTCTGGGATTAATTGCGACAGCTTCGTCAATAAAATGTTGATGCACTTATTATAAAAAAAAAAAAAACTTTGGTATTGCATTTACGCGGGACATATGTGCACGATTCATCTTTCATTTTAACGTTTACAGTAATCGAGGAGTTTCAAATGTCGCACGATTGTCTCCCGTTACAATTGATCCCAAGGATCCCAAGCTGTCTCCTGTATAAGCGTGTAATAAAGCACAGAGATTTGGGGAACGACAAATATTTCGAGGGAAAGCCGCGCGTTAAAGCGTAAGCACAGCTCGCTTTTGATCGTAAGACGTCAAGACACTTGCCAAGGAACGTGTCGTATATTTGCAAACAACCAAGGGGCAATATACAGAAGCACGCTGCTTTGTATCGCGTGTGTGTGTGTGTGTGTGTGTGTGTGTGTGTGTGCGTGTGCGTATGCAAATCGTGAAACTGTATCATCATATATATTCTCGGCCACGATGTAACATCCAGAAGAAGGGATATTCGCGATAAGAAAGATACTCGACATTGAGATATCAAGGAGGCGAATCGCGCGCGCGTTTCCGTTAAAAATAGCCCCCCGAATTAATTAATCAGAACGTTTCAATTCAATGTCTCGTGGATTAAACTTGCACATCTATCTAGTCGATTTATCGATTCGGAACGATGACGCTCGGGAATCAATGTACATCGTGGCACGCGGAAAACCAGGGATTGAAACCTTTACGACTCTGTATACGATTCTCTGTGAATTAAGCGTGACATATTCGAAAAAGAATCGTATTCAAACATCGCGAATAATTTATCGGGGAAATTACTCCCGCTGAAATATTCTTGTACAGAGAATATAGCGTTTTACTTTTATTTACAATAAAAAAATATACTGGAAATCTTTTGTACTCCAATTACTACACCGTTACTACATCCACACACTCGCCTTTCAATTTATTCTTTATTGTTTCAAAAAAATGTATACTATTTCGTTTTATTTTATTTATAATTCAAAAGGAAAAACAGTAACAAATGACTCCTGGAAAGAAAAGATTTACATATCAAAGATAAACACACAAACAAAGAAACTAATAAAATTCAAAATGATCCGTGAGCCAATAATTAATGTAAAATCGACTGTGTAAAGTTCCGATATAAACGCAGCTTCGAGTATGCTACGAAAGTGTGGTGATCGTCCGTGACTATTACCGATATCGATTCTTCTTCGACATTCGCGTGGAACTGAAAAGTTCATTATTCTTGTTTTCAATCCCTGCACAAAATGTGAGCAAGTATTGTATCGTATGTGTGGCGTTGGGCAGTGAGTGAGTGACGCGTGTCTAGTCGATCGATCGGCCAAATGCTGCCGAGTGAGGAAAAATCGTGAGATCGTGTGCGTGTCTGTTTGCGCACGTGTTCACAGTGATATACTATGTGTGATATATATATATATATATGTGTGTGTGTGTGTGTGTGTGTATGTGACGTATATGACATGTGCACGTGTGTATGTTAGTAAGGTAGAAGAGTCGGATGTGAGATAGAGAGAGCGGTATTACTTAGCGTGACGTAACGTCTTACTTCTTTTTTCTTTTTCTTCCGTCCATAACCTCCCTGAAATTGGAGAAATGGAGAAACAGTCGTTACACACAGAGATACAGAGAATACGGGGGATATCGGTGAATGAATAGAGTAGAAAAAAAAAAAGAATATGCCAGTATATGCTATAACAAGGGGATTGGCGCGATAAGAGGGTTCCGTCCGTGGCTTTTGGAAAAATAAGAGCTGAATCGGGCGACTTCGGAAAAAAAAAACAGAAAAAGAGAGAAAGAGAGAGAGAGAGAAAGAAATTAAGAGGATAAATAGATGGCAACAAAGAGAGGAGAAGAAACACAATGTTACATCACGACATAGACATACGATAGGAAAATACACAGGATCAGGCAACTCGGAAGGAGGGTTTCCAAGCGCATCAAGCGTGATCGGGACTGGATTAACTGTTGAGAAAACACGGTTGTCTGGGAATTCGAAGTAGGCACTTTTCACAGAGAATTAGAGCCCGTATCATCTCATCGACTATGTTAAGCTATTTAAAAAAAATTTTCCCTAACTATGAAACATTTTTTTAAACGTTTAATCTTCATACAGTAATTTCTGCTACAATTAATATATTAAAAAAAAAAAATACAAAAATAGCAAGCGGACACATTCTTAGATTTTAAGATTCATTGCAGAAAAAAGAGAGAGAGAGACGATCGATGATAATCCAGTCTTGATCTCGCTTCTCTCTCGTTCTCTCCTTGACCTTTCATCGTTAGAGTATAATACAAGGAGGCAATAAAAGGAGAGGATTTGCTTCTCTTGCGAAAGTAATTTTCAAACAGCGCGATCAATGTTGAACGATAGACGCGAAGGAGGAGGAAGGTTAATAAATAAATCCGCTCCTTTTATCGGTGTTGCTGTTATAGCCATGGGGCAAATTAGGAGCGCTAATTATAAGGACGTAAGGGACTCATTCGTTGGATTTACATTAATGCACGCTCCACCATGATAATCATCTCCCATCGCGTGGCATTCGCGCGTTATTTTATTCATTAACGCGAATGCGGCGAAGAGAGAGAGAGAGAGAGAGTGGAGGTAGCCACGACACATGAGCGATATTCACGCACATAAAAATATGTATATGTATATATTTATATTTATGTAGATATTTATGTATAAGTAGGCACAGAGAGATAAGTGGCACTGCAGACATCGAGCTTCGTACGTGACATATCTTTCGTAACACACACAATACATTACTCGACGACAGATATATGTATGTATAAACAAATGGGGTTAGATAGTCGTCGATAAAGAGATAATTACATCTTCACTACGTTAGCGATAGATCAAGCAAACAGTCAAAGGGGACAGTCGAATGGATAAGGGGAACAAATGAATCCTGTTGCGAGTTGACATATGTAAGAAAAGAATGAATGAGAAAAGGTTTCGCAAACGGCGCTACAGCTAGGCATAAGAAGGTTAACGATAAAGCGATGCTTACAATGAGATTTTTAGGCGCAAAACTTAAGCTTTAATCCTTAGGCCATATAAGAAATTGACCAATCATAATCGAATGTAAGGAGAATAATCGACTATAATTAGTCAATTTAAAGCTTTAAGACTTAAAGCTTGAGAAAATTTTACGCTTTAAAATCTCAATCTTGTAAACGCCGCTTAAAGCAGCTCATACTTAAGATTAATCGATTTAAAAAATTATACTTTCTATTAAATATCAAAAAATGTATCTCTTAGAAAACAAATATGTTATATTTATAAATCGAAAAAATACTGTAATTTAAAATTTTTTTAATATTGATATATCTCTATCTTAAATTTCTGTTGTTTGTTTATTCAAATCAATTTAATTTTATATCAACTGTATTGGATAAATGCAGTATTATTGTATAACTTCTGACGTTTTTGAAAAAATATTTTATCCATTTCATACTCTATTTATTCTCTATTTATTTTGTTCGAATACGTATTTATTTTATTAATTTAAAATATTATTTTTATTAAAATCTTCTTAAAAATTTTAATAAAGATACTTTATAAGAATGAACGTAACAGAATCTTAAGTATGAGTAGCATTCAATGCAAAACTTTTATTTAGCACATTTATACAAGCGCCTGTGGGCGCAATGAATGGCTGTTGGTATCGAAAAGAAACGAATTTTTGAAAGCTCTAAGATGATCTGTTGTGCAATAGGATTTACAAATTAAACGAATGTTATATCTTTCTTTTAAAGACTTGTAAACTTTTATTGTTACATTGCTCGTCTCATATGAATATATATGTACACATGAATATGTATAAAGAGGACAGTAATTACACAGGAAAATTAATTGATCGCACAATCGAGCCTGGCGGGAAAATTAGCAGCGTCAGATAAATGTACCCGCTAATCAATATATGACTAACTCAAAAATTATACAACAGTAAACTCGAAACAGCGATACGAGTTTGGAGAACAACAAGCTTATGTACAACGAACATTTACGCAAAAGCATATTTTTTTTTGTAATTGTCAATATGATCTTTTTATAGTTCAAATAATAATCTCACCGAGAGTTCCCGTGAAATAAGGACGAAAATGCCTGAACGCGATCGTCATGGAACGACCGCGTAATTTATTTGGCGCTACTGAAGGGGTGTCCTACGCGTACATGACGAATTATGTGTCGATGTAGTTAGTTAATACGCGAAGAAAATTAGAAATTCGCGATTGTGCGACGAGCGCATACGGCCGCGTTCATACCTCGCCTTCCGCTCTTCTCTGCTGAAGCTCTTTCTGCCTGGCCTCTTCCTCGGCAATGCGAGCCTCGATCGCTGCCAGGGACTCCCGCGTGAACGGACGGAACAAACTTCTTTCTTCCTCTGATATAGAGTCAGAATCTTCGGACATTGTCTAGGCTGCGCACAGCTGAGCCACCTTCCTGCGAGTGTGAATCGCGATCAATGAGAAACGTAACATGAGAATAATAAGTGAGAGAATATGAATAGGGAAATATTTGAAAGAAGAAGAAGAATGAAAAAAAGATATTGACAAGCGAGCGAAGAAGACCATTCGGTCAAAAAGGTCTTAATATTTTACGCGAATTTGACCGTTTAAAAAAAAAATACTAATAGCAACGTTCGTCAAGATCGTTAAACGCAAATAAATGAAGAAGAAAAATAATGTCTATAAGAACTATACATTAGCTATTCGTGTCTTTCTTTCTCTTTATTATACGCAAATAATAAATTATTATAAATGTAAATGTTTCGACTCTATATTCGAGTCATTTTCAATACAATTTCGGTAAATAATGGATTTACAGAATTTTATCATTAAAAAAAAGTCGCAAATAAATTGTGCATCTGTAACGTGTAAAATTTATGTAGTCGTTTATATAATACAACAATAAGTTGTCAAGTACAATGTAGAGATACCGCGTCAAGTTTATCTGATGATCAGATATACATGTACATAGTTTTTTTAATCTTCGTTATTATAGTATTATTAATTATTAGCTTGAATACCGTGTATGTGTGAGTTTATATTGAGGCTGACAATAGACTAAATTGCGTAGCATATGACTCTTACCTCGTGAGTCATGTACTACGTAATATCAAGAATTAATTTAGTTTATTGTAGCCTCAATATAAACTCGCACATTCGCGACATTCAAACTGATAAACAATACCATAACCATAATGATTTAAAAAAAAAATTATTAAAAAAAAATATATATATATATAATCATTCGACAAACTCAACGCGATGTCTCTACTTTATATTGTACTTGACAACTTATTATATGAACGATTACACGAATTCTACAAGTTATATATTGGACGATTTATTTGCGACTTTCTTTTCTAATGATACAAAATTCTAAAAGTCCGTAACTTACTAAAAAGTTGTACTGAAAATAATTCCAAATACAGTTGGAACGTTTACATTTATAATAATTTATTGTTGTCATGCAATAAAGACAAAGAAACACATGAATAGCTAGTGTATGGTCCTTACAGATATTATTTTTCCAATTGTTTTATATATTTAGGATAGAACCTTATTACTTTTGTTTTGAATGAAGGTCATGTTCAATCAAAGCAGGTTGGAACCTAATAATATTTTGTGTGAATTTTACAGTGTCTGATAATATTTTGTATGAATTTTTTGTCGATTATTTATCGATCTTGAAACATAATTTTAAACTGAAGTTAGAATACTCAAATTAAATTGACAAACAATTTAATATACTGATGTTAATGAACATCTTTAATCCTCTAGCAACATAGGATCTTTAAAGACATTATTGATATTTTGACGGTTGAATGTCTAATGATAAATCTGTAAATAAAAAATGAAAATACATTTCGATTTTTATGATGATAAAAATTCTTTGTTACAGCTTTGACAAGCACGATATAACAGAATTGTTTCAGATTGCTATATAATCCGAAACAATAAATAAATGCACTGTATTTTTCCTATTGCTGTCAAAAATAAAATAAAATTCCATGTTGCCAGTGGATATTATAACGCTGTGAAGAATTTATTGTCAAAAATATCGTGATATCTGAAGTAATGCATTCTAAGTTTGATATTCACGTAAATTAACGAATATCTTTATATGAAGTAAATTAATGAGAACTGTAGATAATCTGAAAAACTATTGAATAATTATGAAAAAAATAAAGTAAAATTGAAGAAACTGATACATGAAACATGAAGAATTATACATTGAAAAAGTGTATTAAATTTTAATAAATATTCGTTTAAATAATACTAACTAAATATTTACTAAATATGTAAACATATATTTATCCGGTGTATCCATAAAATTGAGAGATTCAAGTATTATTATTTCAGTAAACGCTTATTTTATTTACTGTCAGCAAATAGTTTAGTTAGCATTATTTAAACAAACGTTTATTAAAATTCAATAAATTTGTTTTCAATGTGAGGATGTGGCAAAAGTGGAGTATGATCCATCGATGGACCGGACTCACTTTTGATCGGTGCTAACAGTTCCTGAAGTGTAGTGTGCGCGTGTCCCACGACGCGGGGGGATAGTAAAGTTGTTGCTGCGGCTGACGAGGACGACGGGTCCGGTGCTGAAAGCGGCGTGACTTTTCGGCTACCGGCCGGTTCCTGGGCGTCGTCGATTCCAGGCGCGTCGTGCCGACGATGCGGTCACACGACGCCGTTACGTACGCTCGGACGGATAAGGGCGCTCCGTGTAGCACGTCGATTGCCGATCTGCCACTGCTCTTGCTCTCCCTCTTGTCGATCGCCGTCACAGGAGTACTGCTGCTGCTGATGCTACTACTGCTGCTAATGCCGTTACTGTCACGGGTGCTACCGCTACTTCTAGTTTTGTTCCTGTTGCGGACGTTGCTTTTGCTGCTGCTGCTGCTGCTGCTGCTACCTGAATCTCGTTCCAACGAAATGGCGACGAGAAATGACGAACGCGCTGCGGCAGTGCGTGCTATGTCGGGGACCGTCCAACGCGAACCAAGATTTTTCATGTCCGACCTAAGAGGAGTCGAGCAAGCGCTGCGTTGCGATAAGACCGAAGATATCGTAATCCCGATGTTGTCAAGAGGGCGCAAATGTAACAAATAACTAGCTGGTTTCTTGGAATGACATTATGCATTAAAAGTCTGTGTTTTCGACATTTTCCAAGGTACAAAAGTGCGAAAGTTCAATGGCGACAGATACGATTTTAAGCATAAGGTCATATGTCCAACCTGACGTAAGTCTTAATTATAGAAACGTGATTAGTGTATTTCTTTCTGATATTTCAGTTAGCGTATTGCCCTGAATATTGCGAGGCCACGTGGAAGTCATTAGTGAGTAATGTCACAGAATAAATGAGCTACTCTTGCAAATTGGCTACCACTCCTTTGAAAAATGCATACTCACGTGTAAGTGAAGCGACGGGTGCGATCAATCCGTTATCCGAAATAACATAGTCTAGTCTTCGAGTCGGTCGATTTTTATCTGCAACAAAAACAGAGAAACCAGATGAGTACCGTCGAATCCTCTTGTTCTAATATAAAAAATCTAGAATTTATATAGCCGCGCGCGCGAAATCTATAGGAATGTTTTCATACATAATATAAAATATTTTTATAAAATGATATTTGATAAAAATATTCTTATTGTACGAGTATACTATTACATTAAGAATGTATTACATATATTTTTCACAAAATGAAACAGTTATAAAAAAAACTACAGATTTTTTTAGTATATATCCAAAAATAAAATAAAAAGTTTAGCGATTTAGGGCTCAGATGAAAAATGTTTGCAATTAGTAAACATTTTTTTTTTAAATAATTAAGATAAAATAAGAAATTTTTATTTAAATGATAAAATTGTATTATTATATAAAAAAAGTTGATATTAAATATCGACCTCGTTGAACTATTTCATATAATATTCGTTATTTCACTTTTATACGAAAAGCATATAAATATCCAATTCCTGTCATTCTGTACACCCGATACATCCTTAACAGTGCCGTTTGTAATACTAATCTTTCACTTGTAATACTAATTACAACATTTGATATCCACGTTTAAGAGTATAAGATCCTTCCTTTGCGCTAAAATAAACGTAAAGGATCTCGTTTCTCCCGCAGAGAGGCTTAACCTCCTAGCAAGGAGAAACTAGGAGAAATATGGATTAATTTCTTTATATAGGGTGATTTTTGCGGTTAGGAAATCGCCAAAGATAAACACGTGCAGTGATAAACGATCGCGTTTGCGGACGCTCGCGGACGGGGCGGGAATTTCGCTCGGATCGTGCCGGCACCCCTACACAGGCAGAGTCGCGGAAAGGTGTCGGTGGTCTTTGACCGAGTTTCGCGCGGTCGATCATATTCCGCCGAAACTCGGTCACATGCGCTTATGCATGAGCGGCAGCGGCGCGGCACCGAGTCCGCCTGGCCCGGCGATACGCAACGCAAGGAAAAGTAAGAGTGAAGGGCTGTGTTGTTCGCCAGTGAAACACGCACATGTAGGGGATCGGCCGATACCATGTTAAACGTTGGAGTTCGACACGCAGAAGTTCTCTCCAATATCTATGGGTATAGCTGCCCTATTCTTTTTGTTGACTCTCGGCTTCCAAAGCTTTTATTTGTTAGAAAGAAACAACCGTTTCGCGAATAAATTTCAGTTGGTAGACATTTCGGAAAATTTGTAAGGATTTACGCATAAATCGCGATTACGTGATATAACCATATATAATCGTTCTCTTTTTCCCCATTCATTCAGCTATCTTTATTTACCTTCCGGAACTGACATCGAAGTCTGTGACACAATTCTAACGGATTAATGTAAAAATAATGAACTTTAAGCTTGAGCATCTAGGAAATACTTTTTATTTTCCTTTTCTAGAATAAGGTTTTAAAAAGTTATACTCTTAGAATGCTATGATCTACCCATTACAAGTTAAATAGGTCCTACAGACTCAATTCAGTGGATAGATAGGGTGATCACAGCATTCTAAGTATAGTTTTCTTTAAAACTTTATTCCAGAAAAGAAAAATAAAAAATATTTCCTAGATGCTCAATCTTAAAGTTCATTATTTTTACATTTTTTTATTTCATAAAGATAACTAATGTAAATCATAACATAATATACTAGTATTATAAAAAATATGACTACAAAATTAAACTTTTTCTAGGTTTTCTGAGCAGCCTACTTGTGTATTAAATCTATTTGTTGAAAGATTAATTTATGTTAATTAAAAGACATTAATTAATTTCAAGGATTTAAAATGACATTACTCCTATAAAAAAGAATGAATACTAAGTATATTTTAATAAGAATAATCCAAATTTTCTTGTGATGATATATAAAGAAAACTGAATTATTTGACAAATATTTTTGACAAAAAGATTTATAACTGAACTGATTAATAGTCAGCTTTGGAGGATTAAAATCGAAATCCAAATTTTTAATTGTTGTTTCTACATTATACACAAATTCTATTATACAAATTGCAGGATTACTAGGAGAATATATATGTTATGAATATTTATAGTGTGTGTGTAAACATTATTTTGTAATAATTGTTTAAGTAACAAATTTTTTCAATGAATCTTTATTAAGGAAGAAATCGTGGTTGTTCGTAAAGTTATGAGTTCGTTAAGTCCGTTTTTTCACGAGGCTTACAATACTAATCTCCGTTGTTACATATTTCCTATTTACTATGTAAAACATTTTCGTTGCAAGGTTTGACCTACTTATAAGTGCACAATATTAACCCTTACATTTGAAATGCCAATACAGAAACATGCCGATGGGTATTGCATAACTGATCATCGAAAGTAGATAAGTTAATTACATGGATAAATTAATTTGTATGCATCTCGATTCTTAATCGTACATTACAATTTTCAAGTAAAATGAATGCGTACTATTAAATTGTTTCTGTAAATTTTGTTTGAAGGATTTAATAGCAAAGAGTTTCGCAACTCGGCACGATTTTAACTTGCTTGTTAATCCAATTATTGTACTAATTGCGAAAGTGAATATAAATCAAAAGATATTTTCTATTTGTCTCGTTAAATTAACACATTTGACTATCTTGGCTAATAATATCGTGTTACTAAATAAAATAAATCACAGAAATGGGACGAGCTATATCTGGTTTCTACCTACAATAAAAAAAAATGAAAAAAGTTGTCTATCGTCGCGTAGCATGTCTTTCCGCGTTTTAGTATTCTGGTTACTAATTAGACATACTACATACGCAGCAGCAGTAAGAGCCATTACGTTACTTTTAATATGATTGTATCGTGCTTTATATCGTTGAGTTATCCTGTGGTTTTTCCGTTTACGAAGGAAATCGATGGTTTATAACTTCGTGAGATGGCCAACGCGCAAATCGCGTGTCTCGAATCATTTAATGCATATTTTTTTAACCACGTTTAGCTCGTAATGTGAAATTTGCGCGGTCGTGTTCGAGATATATGATTTTATTCGCTCATTACGAAATTCTACGAAATGTTCAACAACCCGCAAGCATTTTCATTTGCTTATTTCAAATGTAGCTATGATTTTGTAATATTACAAAAGTACCAAAAATCGAAAAAAAAAAGCAAGAACGCTGCACATTATACGCATAAAATGATAAATAATCAAATTTTCCTGTTATTTCCAGGAAAATAACGAACGAAATAATGAATTATTACGATTTTTCCTGCTTTATTAATATTTCATCAAATAAAGCGCGCAATAGCGATTTTATAATTATTATACAAAAGCTTCGAAATTGTGCATACTTTATGCTCTCGAAAGGATCAATTTGATTGAAAGGGAATTATTGAATTACTATTATTTTGACATTTTAATTTGACTTACGGTCTTTTCGCTCACATACTCCCAATATACGCTATGGGATAATAGCGAAGAAGATTTTCTAATAATTCATATTAAGTAGTATTACATAAAAGCCGCGAAATTAATTAGCCAATACAGTACGTATCGAATGTACGGCTTGAACGGAGGTTGTATTTCACGGATATAGAAATGCAATAAAAAGCGGCGCTCTGCCAGCGTGCGAAGCAAGAAGAAACGAGGTCAACTATATCTGCGACAAATCGGCCTTCATCGAGAAATTATACGCGGTAACTGAAACGGGCGGCTACACCGAGCTCTTAACGAGTAATATTTCTGAAAGAAATTACTGTTTCCCGATTCCCTTTCTGACCCTTCGTATTTGCCATCCCAAAGCGCAAATACACTCTTTACATCGTTTTACGTTCGTAATCAATTGGCGTCTCGATTTATTCGAAATAACGCTTCTATAAAAATGGCCTATCTTCTTTGCAGCATCTTTATTTAAATGTAAAAAAAAACGCGCACAAATACAGCACAACCAGGAAGAACCTTAAATGTGATCAAGATTGTGCCATAGGAAAAATATAAAATTCAAGAAGAGGAGATATAAGATTCAAGAATTAACATGAAATATTAACTGTGAAAGTAAAGCATGCGCAGAAATAGATGAAATATGAAATAGGAGGAAATATTTAATCAAGAATTTTAATATAGAAAGATAAAAGGGATGTCTCGAGAGTGAAATATACTTGAAAACAGCAGTTCATGCAAATCAAGGATCTGTCCACTAAAAAAAAAATGTGCGATGTTAGTTCCATTTCGTGATTCATTACTGACAAAATCCGCAAAATTATCATGAATAAAATATTTCGGTTAGAATTTGATGTATGTATTATATCCGATTATCGTGATTATCGGTCGTTGAGGGTTTATGGAATTCGATTTATGATCATGAATGAATTAATGCCGAACGGAACATGAGAGTATTATACCAAAACACTTTTCAGTGCGTCGTTCGCTTAGATTGTGGATCAATAAATAGCCACAGTGAATACATCCGCGGCGTTAGTCGTATAAAACGATGCGCGATCCATTTCAATTCCCGACATACACGCGGAAATGAGACATGGTTTGGCGCAGACGAGTCAATTATCGGTGATGCAATCCCTTGACGTTTCTTCTAATAACAATTTTGGCTTCGGCATATTTTCAATAAATTAATATACTCGCATTATCGCACAGCGTATGATATTACTGAGTCTCGATATATGTATGTCAGAAAAAAAGCGGTGAAAAATATGTACAGAAATATTTCATATAAAGTTAATTTTACAATATATATATACAACTTCCAGGAAAATATATGTTTGCAATTATATACAAAAGATCTTTTTTATTCATGTACTAGAACTTTCTTTCTCGCTTTCAAATATCAAATGTATATCTACTTTACTTGAAATTCTAAAAGTGTGCGCGTAACTAGTTCAACTGCAGAAAACGGATTTGAAATGACAAATATGTTCAAGCTGTCTCCTTTAATCTAACTCCACACGCGACTTTATACAAATCTAAGAAATATTGTAAAACACAGAAATGCATATCTCCTCCCTCTTTCTTATAAGGTTTTATTTTAAATATCTATTTCATTTATATATGTCATAATAGAGACATTGGCAATTTTAATTATTTTTAAATTCTCCAAATGTCTCATTATTTTTTTTTCAGCGATTAAGTACTTTTATACAAAAAGTGTATATACATTGCTTGAATTAATAGAACAGCGAATAGCATTTCGGTAGAACGAAGATGTCAATTTCTAATATCCTATCCTTGCTTTCAATTAGAGAAGATTATTTTAATAACATTGAAAATGACCTGATCGGAGTCGAAACGTATGTTTTTGTATAATGCTCATATTATGATTGTTTGAATTAAATTTGTTCGTTAAATTACTTGGCTCTTTGCCTTCTTTATATTTATACTATTTTTTATACATATAGAACCTTATAATTACTTTTACTTTATTAGATTATTTTAATATTATATTTGTATTTTATAATGATTGTTACAATAATTTTTAATATTTGTATTTTTTTAGAATTATTTGTATTATATTTACATATTTTTAATATTCAATTCTGTACTAATACAAAGAAGACGACAATTGAAATGATTAACGGTATCAAATAATATCGGTCATTCTAGTGTTAACTTGCGATTCAAAGACAACATCCAGAATGATGTACGTGACTTGACAACAGGAGGTACATTTTAAGATAAATATGTGAGGTACCGCAACATTTATCTTAAATTCTGATATCTTCACGATACATTCTTATTGTAATATCTTTCCAGCGTATTTTGATTCACCCTGATATATACAAAGCAACAAATTTTTAATTCAAACTGTTCATCTATTAACATATAATATATACATATAAAACTCGTGGATTATATATATATTACAATTGTGATAATCTTGAACTATTTGAATTGAAGATTTTTTCGACGTTCAGCGAATCTCTGCACTTTCGCGATTTCTTTCCAACTATCGTCGACAGACATGTCATGTGTCTTGTACTAAGGATGCAATAAATAACTGCAATGCAAGTTGTTTGTATCCTACACTAGACACTCATTTCGAAAAGGGTCGGAATTGTCAACTCGATTTATTGCGTCGAGAGAACAAACGTTTGACAAATAATATTGAAAAGTTTTGAATTGCGATGCTTATATGAAATATAGTCTTAAAAAGAAATTTGGGGCGTCGGGAATTCATGATGCCACAAAGTTTCAACATTCGCGCGACAATATTATTGAGAAATGTTCATCAATCTTTTAAAGTCACGTATAAAATTAGAAAACAATATCCTTGATCGTCTGTCCTAAAAATCGAAAAAATCCAGACATCAAAGAATGCCACTAATTTTGAATAGGTAAAGAAACACATAAAAAAAAAAGAAAAATGAAATACACAGGAAGGGAAAAACGCGATTTTGGAGACACGAATTCCACAAAATTGTCAATTCCCAATGATCGATCGGAGTTGTTCCCTCGAGTACCGCACGTTTCAAAGATGCTCGCTGGTAGGTGAAGGTGAATCATCCAACCAGCTCAGCCTGGCATTCTGCGTATCGCCCATATTCATGGACCCTACACGGTAGCGCCACCGGAAACCACCCCTGGAGTAGAGGAAAACCCTTCCAGTTGCTGGCGACGGTGGCTGGCTGGCTGGTGGGGCGACGCCGACGCCGACGTCGCGTGACGTCACGAACCAGGCCGGGTACGTTGCGGAAAAACGTTGTCATGACGACGACTGCTGACGCTACCGTCGTCGTCGCCGCACCAAGCCTTCCACCGCTGCCAATGTCAGCGCAAAAAGTAGCAGGGGAAGAACAACGAAAAAAAAAAAAGATAAATAGCGTGGGATTTGTACGTACGTGCGTTACGCAATTTACATTGTTAAATTGGCAGTAGAGGTCAGGGATTCCCGAAGGGAATTGGATAGACAGAATTGGAGGTGGGCAGACGTGGGTGATGCATGCGCTAAAATAGACAAGTCCATTTGCTCCCGATATCAATCGCTATACGATGAGATATCTTTTGGTTGCAGTTGTTAAAAACGCGTACACTCCATTGCGTCCTCAATTTTGTTCACACGCAGTATAAGAGCGTCGCAAGCGAATGATATTCCACGCGCATTTACAGATAAATCGGAATATTAAAATACTTGAAGTATCAGTGCGAGTAGGAAGCTATTAATTATTAAATCTATTACACAAGGCTAACAATTACTATTAAATTAACCGTTGATTAACGTATTCATTTTAATGACACTCGCTAATCTCTTGTTCAAGCACTTGCCTGTGAAACACTTTGTAGGCGTGAGAACAAGATGAATAATGAAATATACTCGCAACTACGGGAATAAAAAAAAAAGTTTACGAGAGACAGTCCGGATCGAAGATAAGAAAGTACTCGTTGTTTCTAAGATTTATTTCCGTGTTTTTCTATCGAGTGGTAGCTATTAAAGTCATCCAAATTGAAATATCTCCAACGTATGACAGTAGTCCGATAATGTTTGGTGCAAGTAAATATTAGCACAGGTTTTTTTTGTGACGCAAATAACGCACAGAAAAAACAGTTTTTCAATATCTAAAAATTCAACTATAATAGATACACAGATATAAAAATAAATTTTGTCAAACTCTTGTCAAAATAATTACGAAGAGCGTCCATCCAAATTGATTGCTGGAATTTTTTAACATGCTTGAATTGTCTACATAATTATTTGATTGTTCAACAGAGTTATTTTCATATCTGTACCTCATTTTCAGATACTTTAGTAAAATTATTTTTTTCCGTGAGTGAACGTTTATCTGCAGCGGTACAGGGGGAGAGGGAGGTTTCAAGATTTTACATTTACGTATAATCTAATCCGCTGAAGAGTGGGCTCACAGTTTTCATCAAATAAAAAATTTGACAAAGCGAAAAGCGCAAAACGGAGAACGTTTAGTTAAGATCAGTTGTTCAATTACGTAAATACAAAACTTGGAGAATTTGCGTTACCGCAGATTTCAACTACGATGAAAGTAATTGTGCGACGAATATTTTGAATAAGTCATTGTGCTCTACACACACCTTTCAAGCTCCCTTACGTCCATGTCTACCAATGTAGATTTAGCCTGAGTTAATGTACTCTTTATCTCTTTCTAATTTCTAGAATTAAAGAAACATAAAAAGTAGGTTAAATCGGAATAAGTCAATCTACGTGGATGAATCAATAAATAACCTTAATTTCTCTTATTACCATCTTTACTAGAGCAAAATTTAATTTGATAATTAACTAATTGACTGACCTATCATATATTAGTGAAATAAAGTATGTCAGCAAATGTTACGTTACTTAAAAAATTAATCTCCCTATAACATTTTTAGTTACATTGCGCAAACTGCAACTTCGTCGGTAAATTTCTGTATAATTCCTAATGATTCAATTATACGCGTGAAATGTCAATATTCTGTAACTGTCTTATGTGCAATAGAGAAAATGGTTACAGAGCCAGCCGATCGGAACGAGAACGCCAGTGAAGGAAAATTACTTTGCGTCGACGTACTTGACGTGGCGACAGTGATAATGTTGACTGGGTGTGCCCGGCGTTATTTAGATCGATTAAATGATTCGTCCAATTCATACGATTTCGACGAAATGCTTGATTCACCACAAGAAACCAATGCGTGGGGAAATTCAAACATAAATGCATTCCAGGAACATGCTTACATTTTTTTACATCCATTTTTATCAATGTATTGTAACAATTTAATATTTTGATTGAATTTATTTTTTATCTCTATCTAATTCTTTGTGAACTAAGGAAGAGGATTAAACTTAATCTACATTGGTAGATGTTTTCATTTTTGAATAAATATGTATAAAGCTCGCCGCTCTCTTATGAATAATGGGTTAAATATAATTCTCATAAACCAATCAATTACTTTACAACACTTTTAATTATAAATAACACAATTATTAAGAATATGATGAAATAAATACTTCACAATTGCAATCAATAAAATATTAAAATAAATTAAATATAAATAGATAAATTTATCTAATAGTGAATACAGTTGGACATAAATCGATATAGTGCACACTAATGCATATAAAAGCTGTTATACACTGATTTAATCCGAGTGTAAAACCGAAATACGCGTATATTTCGTAATATAAAATACATATTTTATCTAATAGCATTTAATAAAATATATAATATTAAGGAAGGCATTCGAAATTTAATCCGTTTTTTACATTTATTTTAAACACACATTTTTACATCAAATTTATGTTGAAACGATGACTGCATGTATATACAGTGCGCACTAAATACATGCATTCAATTGAATTCGTTACAATGTTACGTACAATTTGAATGACTTTATCACATGTATTTGCAATATACGCAATGATAACAACTCATATTTTCTAAGGAAATATTTTGTCAATCGCAACAAACAAGTATTCACGTCAAGGAATTATACGGTCGCCAAGTCGTGGATGGCTATTTATGATCAGACAAACAACCGAAAGCCTGCGGCGCATTAAACGCGATATATTAAATATTCTTTCGTACGAAGCTGGTGAAATGGTGTTAGTGTTAGCGTTTTGTTAATTTCTATTTTAGTCAAAACATGAGAAGGGACGACGAGGAGGTGTAAAAGAACACGAAAGAAAGAAAGGCAAGTATTTCATGCTGTTGCGTGGGGGCACGCGAAATATGAAAATCTCTACAGCGAGTAATCTATATTACGAGGATATATCGTCAAATGCAGTAAAGACTCGGTTGTTACATTGTGTTGCACGAGCGGACGTTACGTGCCAAGCGAAGTGGAAACGAAGTCCCGTATACGTGGATATCGTTGCATTCGCGACGTTCTGCACTGACGCGACCCACAAAAGACGAAGTATAACGCGATGCGAAGTATAGCGCAAAACAGGGCCATGCGTTCGTGCGAGGGCAACCGATCGATTGTCCGCTTGCCTGCTTGACTTTCTTGACGGTTCGGTTCGGCATTGCGCTTCCTAAAACCCCCCCCCCCCCCCCCCCCCTCCCCTCCCGCGGCAGATTACCACCCCCGCGCCTTTAACCCTCTCACGCACGAAATCTGCATTCTGTTTCTAATCGTGCGACGAATACACGTTGTCATAATTTCATTTAACCAGAGAAAACACGATGAAGTTAATTAATTAATGCAGATACAGTTAAAACAGGAACATCACAAGGAGAAAGAGCTGAAGAATGAAGTAGGTTGTTAAACGTAAAGTTGAAAGCTGGAGCTAATTGGAACTTCCTTTTAACGAACAAGCGAAAAAGTTAATACTTGGCACTTTAAAAAAGTTAAGAATAATTATGCTCTACTTTTATAATAATATAAATATTATTTCGAGATTGGAGGAAAAATAATAAACTGTATAGGTATAACATTGATGTTATATATGCAGTTTGTGTGAGTTTCATCGGTGCATCCTTTTTATTGCTCTATCGTGATGCAGGATTATAAGAAACGTGAGTCGTAGCTGCGGATTCATGGTTATAAATGAATATCTGATTTATGATAATGACCAAGATAAATCTTCGGTTACACTGACAAATGGGAGCACTTTAAACTCTCTAAACGGTTGATACAATATAGAGTTGTGCTGAGTGCAGAATAATGGCAGATAACGAGGAATTTCACGGTTTAGAAAACAACCCGCATAGTGCATTACTTTAGCACCCCGTAACCTGTTTCTTCGCCTTCTCTCTCTCTCTTTCTCTCTTTTTGCCTATCTCTATTTTTCTCTTTGACCCACTAAAGCCGATTATTTCACACAAAAAGGGATTAAGTTCTTATTACACGTGTTCAAAGTATATTAAATTATACTAATATCCTAATGTATAAGGATTACATCTACGTTTCATCATCTGATTTCTATAATTAAAATTTTCATTAAGGGGAAACCAACCTCCCCTCCTTCCTGAGATAACAAATGTTGGAACTAATCCAATTTATGCCTGTTTCTACCAATGTAATTTAGTTTTAATCTTGGTTCGAATTATCTCTTCATCTTTCTCTAGTTTCAAGAATTAGAATTATCGCATTAGTTCACCGCGTTACGGATACGTTAAATCGTCATATTTATACTAAAAATACTCTAAATCTTTGGGAGTGAAAATTGAGCCAGACTTAAAAGAGAGAAGAGTGGAAACTTGAACAAGAGTGGCAGATTTTTACTTTTTTGGAGTAAGGTTCAAAGAAAATTCTACACTTCTTTTTATTCCCCAGAGTAACTTTCACTCCAAAACGAAATCTTACTTCTATATTATATAAAGAGTAAAATTCTGCCACTCTTGTTTAAGACTGGCTCAATTTTCAGTCTTTTCAAATGAGATTTTATTTCAAAAGATTTAGAGAATAATGTAAACACGGAGACGTGTTACTGTTAAATTATATTAATAATACTGTCTAAGTATTGAAAAATAATTCGGAAATAAGTTGTCTGCGAAAACATTTGATTTACATAATTCACTGACCGACAGACGTAGAGGTGAAGATGTATTGTATATCTATCGAACTTCCTAATATGCATTGTATCCCTTGTAAATAGTTGGTCGCTAATGGGATAGAAGGACATGATATAAAGCACGACCGTTTCAAATTGGCTAGAAGTGACTCTAAGGGGAGACAGAGGATTATCGACGTACAGGAAACTGGTTCAACTCTATTCCCGGGTGCGCTTGTACTCGTCTGAGTACACTTGTACTCGAGGACGACGCGGATGAAGGGAAGCGTAGCGCACCTGTTGCGTTCGTTCGCCCCGTAAAACCTGTCCCTCTTCTCTCCCAACCTCTCCCCCTGCTGCTGCTGCTGCTGCACCCTTTTTTCTGCGCGCGCGCACTTTTGAACGACCTGTCTATCCATTACAGGAATTAGGCGATGTTTAGTCCTGAATGGAAAGGCAAACTTTCGTAAATCGCCTTCATTCTGCCGTATTTAACAGAAAATAATGCTCCTTCATAATTTCGATTTGTGTATTATAATAACAATTAATTTTGATAAATCACACATCGAATTTTATATCTATTCTCTGAATTCCTAATTTATATATTTATACTCAGAAAGATTAATATGTTTAATAAAAAAATTGCTGCAAGAAAGGATGACTGCACACAGAAAATATTCTATTGCTAAAACAACTGATTACTCAACTTACTTTCTTCCTCTTTTAAGTAAATTTACGAAAGAATTTCTTGACAATAATCTTAAAATATATTTATATTACAAATTTTAGAAAAAATCATCATATATTCAAAACAAGAATTGATTTTCTTTTAAAGAATATCACAAAATTTATGGAAGATGCGACTTTATATATACCTGATATAATAAGCAAATCGAATTTGTTTTAATTTAACATTCTTGATTGAAGTATTAAACGCACTATATAGATTTAATACATATTTTGAATAAATTTGATATTTAAGATGAGTTTCGGCACCTATTACTTTTATATCATATTTTCCTTTTTGTAATGTGTAATTTTAAAGTAGACGCCATTTTTGGAAAAGTGGCTTTATCTTGATGGACTGGTGATTCATTTTGATTCTCTATATTTTTATTGCTGAAGAAGACTCCACAGTGAGTTGAAACGTTCAATTATAAAGATAGGTATCATTCTGCTCGTAATACAATAAAGGTTCTAACACGAATCTGCGCATCGTAAACCGCGCTCTCACTAGTCCTTTAATTCTTATTTATTTGCTTTTAAATTTGAGAATCCATTTAACCGTTATAAGTTTATTTTGAGATGAACTTATGATATGATATGTACGAATTTTTGAAATACTTAAAACATTAATTATTACCTACGTACGATATATGTTTTTCTGTGTGTGTGTGTATATATATATATACACTTAGCAGTGTATGGAAATCAATCTTCCGTTGGTGTTATTTTTTTTCAAAAGTAAAGTAGAGAAGCAGGTAAAAAAAAGGAAACAAAAATAATATCAGCTGATAAAATGTCAGCGGACAGTTTTATATAATCGCACGAGCCATTACATGCGGACTCCTCCTCGTCGTGCGCTTCCTACGCCGCGTTCGACGCGTTAAAAGAGGAACGGTTAGCCAGGGCGCGTTTTATCCCGATACTCCCCTTGTTCTCGAAGCATGCCGCGCTCTTAACGCGGAACTGAATCCTATTTTAGTACGGATCGGCGATCGCGCGCGGGGTATATGACGCGACCCTTGACATTACGCCCTATCGATCGTTTATTTATGCCGAGGGATGATTTATCAAACTTTAAGGGATCTCGGGGAACTATCTCGCGACTGGCGTATCAAGTATTCTGGTGTTTCGCCCCGTTTCGTGCAT
This sequence comes from Cyphomyrmex costatus, assembly GCF_001594065.2. Taxonomy (NCBI): domain Eukaryota; kingdom Metazoa; phylum Arthropoda; class Insecta; order Hymenoptera; family Formicidae; genus Cyphomyrmex; species Cyphomyrmex costatus. Next base: position 73,996 of record NW_017279311.1, on the reverse strand, counting down.
TTATACGCGCGGAATGCGAGACGGCACGCGAGTATGCGCGGAATCAAGGAATCCGCCTGGTGTTTCGCTGCCGTGTACACATGTTGTGTGCGTGTGTGTGGGTTACGTCGATAGGAATATCCGTGCCGTTGTATGACACAAAGGAGCCGAGGGTTGACGCGCGCTCTTGCGTCTCTGTGTCGCCTTCAATGGACGATGACGTAAATTACGTTTGCTCACGCACGATTACGCGGCGAATCGAGCCGCTATAAGTTCAAGTATGCCGCGAGACGAAGAGGTGCCATTATTGTGATACCCTTATTAAACGATTATGACGAGTTTAAACCTAGTTTAATTAAACTTTAATTAAGCTCGCTTCGAGGAGAAAAGTCGCATTTCGCAAAATATTCCAGATCTGTCGCAAACTTTAATAATGAGAGAGAGAGAGAGAGAATTCCTTAATATATCTAAAAATAGATTGCATTTCCTTGTGCGGACAAGAGAGTAATATTATTCGTCGTAATATTTTATCATTTTCGCACAAAACTAATTCCACGATAATGAAATTAATTCTTAAAAAAAAGTCCTCTTTTTAATACACTTTAAGTAACAGATAATGAGGTGCCCTTGGAGCGAAAAACCGCGTGGGTATCGGAACGCAAATCGCTTGACAGGTGCTGATGCGCTTTTTTTCCCTGCTTCGAGACGACCAGCAGGAAACGGGCGATCGCGCGAGATAATAAAAAAAAAAAAAAACGCTCGCGTCACTCGCGCGTGAGCGACTTGGGAGCGAAAGTGATGGGCAGCTGTTGAGCTGTTCGAGAAAAATGTATATTGTTACATACAACATAAACGCGACTCGCACGTTTCCTCGCAGGAGAAAGTCCTCCGAGGCGTCGTCGTGCACGACACGGTGATCGATACCATCGCGCGGCTCTTAAGCGGATCGTGCAGTTCGTATTGACCGACAATTTTCGCGCGGAGGAAGGTCACCAGCAAGCAGACATGTCACAATCATTGCCGTAATCGCGACGCAATCGATTGTGGCAATCGAATTGACGTTAACTGACTCTGTTATCCTTGCAGCGTTACTATATAATAATATGTTCCGCGCGTCGTCTAATTAGTCTTCGATACACGAATAAATGAAGAAAGCGAAAATATTATTAGGCGCCAAGACCCGCTTTGATCGTATTCAATAAAAGTGGAGCTTGATGTCTAATAAATCATAATCAAGATAATAATATACTGTGTACTCGATTTCAATTTTTTAGATTATACGAAGGTTATATATGGATTTGGTTGTGTCGAGGACAAGACCATCTATCAATTTCCCAAGGAAATTGGCGGAGTTAGATTTTGTTAGAATGGAGCATCGATTTAAAGTTGTGAATTTTGAGTACAAATAGCATGATTTTATAATATTTTCTGTGAGTCTTATATTTTCCAGTTTATTTTAAAATGTTCAAGATATAAAGTAGCTTTATACGTGGCATTTACGTGTATGAATATAATATATGGAAAGAACAATTTTGCTGCTGTAAAAATTTAATTGAATATATTGTGGAAGAAAATAATTTTGTTGGACTATCAAAATAATCATGCAGGTGCTCAAGCTTGTTGCTAAAATATCAAAACTTTTCGTAACATATGTTTATTATGCTTCTACATAATTAATACAATGGTCAAAACTATTTTTAGATATATCTACAGTTAAATATTTTTATATTTTCTGAACGTTGATTCGTAGGATTATTTAAATTGTATGCAAAAGTAGACTTCAATTTTGATGACACACAGAAGAAATTTGTATATAAAAACTTCGTTAAACAAATCCGAAAATAATTTTGTTGAATCACTAAAATAATTATGTTGTAGAAAACTGAAGTATGTTGAACCTGCTGCAAAAATTTTGACATTCCAGTTTGAGCGACTTACATTGTTAAATTCGTAATATTACAAATTGTATTCAATTTGAATTATTTTTAATTATTTCCATAGGTTGCCACTGATCCTACTTTTAATATGTCACCAATTTAATTAAAACCCAATGGAGTGAAACAATTTAAGAGATAAAATGTATTAAATATAACTCAAATTTACTTCATTATTTACTAAGTGCATACGTTATTAATATAAATGTCATTTACTTTGAAGTTAATCGCAGAAATGGATTAATTTACATTTTGACACATGAAAGTTAAAAGTAACAAGATATTATGAATTCAAGGAATTGGGTTACCATTGCTCTTTTGATATCTAACGATATACATATCTAATTAGTAATTATTTTAATAGTCTGACAAATTATTTTCAGACCTGTGTCTATATAAATTTTTAAATACTTGAGCAAGATCGTTCTTTCCGTGTATAAACATAAAAAGGTGCATTACACATATAAATAGAATGGATCAGATGTACTTGTTACTTTCACTGGTGAATGAACTGTTCACTTAAAACGATGCTTTTGAGCACGTTATTGCTCGATATCGTTTCAAGATAAAAACACGAGCTTAGGATTTCTTCGTACGTGCATTCTGACGTAGAACGTAGGCAGGTATTCATAATCGATTTTATATTTAAGAAATTTAAATTTTTATCATCAAAAAAGTTTATTTTGATGACGAAAATTCAGGTTTTTGAAAGAATTTTCGAAAAATATCTCTCCTTTTGAGTTGAATCTAATTCTCTAAAGATGATCCTATACAGTCAATAAAACTGTCAGTATTAATAAATACTGACAATATTACTGACCGTGTGTGGTTAATATTGATGGATTGACGTAGAATGCTGACGGTGATCTTCATTTTGATTCTCGAGCATTAGTATTGCTTTATTATGCACAGTTATACGTCACAGTGTAATAGAATAATAGATAATGCGAAACTAAAATAAAATATATTGTCAATAATACTGATCAGTGTAGAGTCACCTTAAAGAGTAAAATCTCACTCTTCAAAACTAACAACTCAGCCACTTTTTTCAACACTGGCTCAATCGTCATTCTTCGTGACTCGCTTAGAATTAGATTCCACTTCAAAGATTTGAAAGAAAGGGATATCAGCTGTGGTAAACAACTGATGCCCCAGTGTGGTATTTGAGGAGTCAGGGCGTTCCTTAAGACAGCCTTGGAGAATAAAATCGGACTGTGGGCGGTACTCGTAATCTATTCTTATCTGAAAATTATTGTAAGTAATGTCTGTGAAGATGCTAATACAGCTCTCTGTGATTGATTCATAACATCTTAAGGCTCTACTTATTGAGACAGTCTCAAGAATCGACTATATGAATACCCGCCTCCTATATGGAATACTGACCATAATCCTCGTGCCGATCACCGTCACCCACGAGCTCGTCGCGCGCGCGACCGATCCCTGACCGCGGCAGCGTCGATCGATATATCGGGAATGGCAGCCACGGCGGGGCCGCGCGTCACGCTAAACGTATGCGCGCGGCAACGTACATACGTGGGGCCCCGTGTGGCATACACCTTGGCAATTCGATTGCCAGTCCTATCGCGGCTCGTAATCGAGACCTCGTTACCGATGTAAACGACGAACGTATACACCACACGAGTCGACGCAGCCGACGCGCACCGTCCAGCTGCATGGAACGTCGCGAGCGCCGCCGCCGCGTCGCACGCGCCAGTGGAAGTGGTCGAATCAACGTCTGGTCAGACGTAGCGTCTACTCACGGCTGACACGTTTCACTTCGATCATCGCTGCCCCGTAACGATTCTCTTATAGTCAGACCAAGGAAAAACTTTTCGCTATAACGTTATATAACGCGAATATCTAACATATTTTTACCACCACGTTTAAAGAAGGTAAATCGTTAGAATGGAAAAAATAGCAGTGCACAAATGTCACGTCATATTTGTTTTAGAACAATAATTCAAGTAGAAATATAGGCGAGTAAATCTTACAGTTTAAACGTAAATTACCATTTTTTAAAGAAATAATAACGATAATAATAGCTTGATTAAATAGCACTTTTTTCGCTCAAGTAAATTTATTATTTCTCAATATTTTTCTCAGAGATTAAAGTCCTAAGGACTTCTAAGCTAAGTGTGTCGTTGATAAGCAGTGCTAAGCTAAAAAAAAAAAAAACTAGTCGCTGATACAAGTAGATAGTGTTGAGCCAAAAAAAATATATCGTTGGTTATTTAATTCAAACTGTCAGAGAAAACTCCGATTTAATACCGTTGCCTGGAAATTCTATTCTAGACCACTTCTATTCTTTAGTCAGAAACCACTAATAGAGTTTCCTACATTCTTACTGACATCGAATACCAAACTCGTGGATTTGCACTACTTTAAATGTATCAGTTGCGCGCTTTTATGGATATATCATTACTCCCACGTTACGTGCCAGCCATTATCTTATTAATATGTATCATTATAATGTACGCCCCCGTATACTTCTAGAGCTTGCTTACGTGTGTTATATTTACAGTAGCTAAGCTCGTGGCCTGAAGAATGTCAAACAGTTTATCATATGCAACATCGCAGGCGACACTATATACATTTGATTATCTTAGATTTTGAAGATTATCGGAAAACTCATAAATAACAAGTTCTGTGTCATTACTTATGAACAAGATAATCACCGCGATAATCGAGTGCAACGGAAATGTCATACAAATGTTAGGCTTATAAAAATTACAATTTCTTCGTAGAAACCCGAAAATTGTCGGAAGTTTACCGAAGTTCGTACACAGCCACATAATTCAACGCAATTTGATACCACAGATTGCTTCACGTTAGATTCGTCTCAAGACGAACAATCGCGCGATCTGATTTAACCCTGTTAAGTCTGTTTAAATTTATTATACGATCATATTGTTTAGATCAAAGCGATTAAAAATGTTTTAAAAAGATGAGAAAATTTTCATAGAAAAAATGAATTATAAAATTCTAAAGGAAAACGTTTTTGAATCAAATATTAGTAACAAAATGAGCAGACTAGCCGAATTAAAAAAAAAAGCAATCAAAGTCTCCAAATGACAAACTAATCACGTGGAAAAAACAGAACAAATCAGACTTTCTCACAGTATTTGCAACAAATTTCTTTAATTGTTTAGAGAAAAAAATGCGACAGTCTCTCAATTACGCTCGAAACTTCGACAAACCGAACGCGACAGCAAAGTTTGCACAAGTCACTTTGACGATTCGTGGAACGAATTACGCGGAAGCGAACTGTTTAAACTTTAAACGGGAGTCCGATTGTGCACTTGAGAACGAGATGAAAATTAGAAAAGTGAACATATTCACTGGAATATTTATAATTTCATTCACGATCGACACCTAGTGAATTCGCGCCTCCCCCCTATAATTTTCACCTGGTCTCAAGATACACAATCGACCGCCAACTCCGCAAGACAAACCAGAGAGGGAGAGAGAGAGAGACGTCTGAAGGATGCAGAGAGATTTGAGAAAAGAACGGGAGACACGACTTTCGGACGCTCTCTCGTCGCCTAGGATGTAGTAGGCACACATGACGTACACTCGAGTTGACACTTACGGTTGAGGAGGTCGAACACTCTCCAGCGTAGATAGTCACCGCTGCGAACGTAAAAGAGAAGCGCAACGTAGCGATATGGTGAGAGAGAGAGAAAAGAGAGGCACTGCGACGTCGAGCGGAGAGAGAGAGAGGGAGGGCGCGGGGGCGGGGGCGGGTTCTGGGATACCTCCGCGGGCCTTGCTCGAGATGTTAAGGGTAGCACAACCGAGCACCGTGAGACGACACACCGAGGATATGTACACTTTCACCCCGACGATGCAGAAGAAGAACGACCGAGAGACGAGACTGGCGCTAAAAATTTTTTTTATCGCCTCGCGGCGATGTCCCTCCACCGTGCGTGCGTATATATATACGCGTGCCGCCGTGTATACACGCGTGTACGGCGCCCCTCTCCGTTATCTCGGTCACGCCACGCGAATTCCGTCTTCTTTTTTTTTTGCCGTTTTTTCTCGCTCCTTTTCTTTCAGCCCTCGGGCGACGACGATGGCGACCACGACGGCTGATACGATGAGACGCTCTTTAGTTTCGAATGATTTCCCCTTCTCTTGCTTCACTTTCTTCTCTCTCTCTCTCTCTCTCTCTCCCTCTCTCAGCACTGACTTCTTCCTTCCCCTCGTGTTCTTCTTCTTCTTCTTCTGCCTCTCTTCCTTCTCCTACTCCCGTTCCTCCTTCTCTTCCTCTATTCTTCACCGCAGCGGCAAGGACCCGCCCCGTGTCGCGCTACACGAACGTGTAGTGGATGAAGAGAGCGTAAAACTTGCTCTGCGACAACATTATCCGGCCGGTTATCGGTACCTCGGTTGCCTCGTCATTTCGTCTCGCGTCCGTCCTACGGTCTAAGCCGCCCGCGCGCCGCAACGAAAATTGATCGCGTTGCGCGCGACGGTCCCTTTCCTCGCGGGCGACAGCAGGAGGCCCGTCGACGCGTCGCCCGTGTTGACGCGGGACTACTCTCCTTACAGCCAGCACCCTCAGGATCCGTTCGCGTATAAGCAGCGCGAGACCGCTACCACTTCTCTCGGCGCCGTTCTTTCGCGCTGCGCCGCCACCCTCTGAGCTGCGCTTTCCTCGCTAAGCCACCACACGGGTCTCCGCGCGCGGCGAGTCTTTCTTTTCCACTCCCTTTGTTTCTCCTCCGTCGTCGTCGTCGGGGACTCTCACTGCCGCACGATCGTGCACACACACACACACACACTCCACGCGTGCGCGCGCGCGCACGCGCGTGCATACGCTCTCACGGACACACGCGGCACAGGCACACGCGCGCTAACACGCGAGATCGGACGCGAAAACGAACGCACGCGCGCGCACACGGGAACGATCGTTCTCTTCAGCTCTCTCGCTCTCTTCAACCCTCCCTCAGCGCGGTCGCGTTCCTTCTCTCTCTCTCTCTCTCAGCTGTGCCCTCCTTCGCTCTACTACCCTCCACCACCTACTCCACTACTATACTGTTCACTCTCGCCCACTCTTTCCTCCTCTTCTATTTTTCTCCGTCTCTCTCTTTCGACCCTTCGTCGCCCTCTCCTTCGCACCGCCGCCGTTGGCGCTGTTCCGAACCCCCTCGGCGTAGCCCGACGACGTTCGACGTCTCTCACCCTCGGAGCAACGCGGTCGGCACGAAGACTCGCTCGCTCGTATATATTCGGTAGGTAACGCCAAGTCCGAGGCCTTCGCTTTCACGCGAGTCCCTCACTCTCGACGAGTCCAACCTCGAGCTCTCTCGCTCGCTCGTACTTCGTACCCCCGGGTTCCTCTTACGCTATGCGTACTTCGTGCCGCGCGAAAGCGACTCTACCCTCGGTGCCGACTGTCACGATCAGTCGAGCCGACGCGGACCGTTACTGCATCGCCACGCGCCAGTCTCTCGCGCAGCGGACTCCGCGGAAACTACCTACCCCGCTACTCCACGCCCGCTATACCTCATTCGCGATCTTCTACGTGAACTAACCCCCGCCACTTCGTCGACCACCCTGCGCTCTGTAAAACCGCGTCGCGGGTTCTGTGTTCGCGCCGATCCCTCGAGGACGACTCGGACCGACTGGCGGGAACGAGGTGACGTTGCGACCACCACCGTCGCGAAAGAAATCGTCACGAGGGTAGCGATTGTTTTTTTTTTCTTTCTCTTTCCTTTCGCGAGAGCTTTCCCAGTGGCGTAGCGACGATGCCACCGAGACAGCACGGGGCTGAGATCAATGCTCCGTTCAGGACTCGTGAGTGCTTGCGTGATGCGCTTCCGTAGCACGGGGTGGATCAATGAAAACTTACCCCTCCACCTTGGACGTGGCCCCGCGCCACCCTTTGCCGCTTCGCGACCGAGGGAAACGCGGTACCGTACCGCGCCACTTTTACTACTACCGCCGTGAAAAACATTCACCCGCACCCTCTACGACCATACCCGTGAGCTTCAGTAAGCTCGTCCGCGAGGTTTACCACCGCGTTGCGGCCACGCCGCACGTCTTCGTTAACCCCACGCTCAAATTCTCATTTGTATGCGATTAGTTTCCACCGACTTCTCTACAAGTACAGCGTAAACCTTTTCTGCCTTAAGTATCTCTTCTCAATTTTGCAAATGAAATATACGCTTAAATATAAAGTATATTGACATATACTCGTATAAGAATAAGAGATTAATTGAAAATTGATGAATTAAAAGTTAAGATATGAGTTAAAATGCATATAGATATATTTTTATAGATATATTTTTATATATTTGCAAAAAATATAAAAATATGTGAATACACAGAAAGTACAAAGAGATGCATCATCATAGTATGTGTTTAATACTTTAATATTAAACATAAGGAACGAGTATCATAAAGAAAATTATTACAAAATGTAGTACTACTTATTGTAAGATATGTATATTTCGTAAATCTCGTGCATACAATCAGCGTTCAATTACAAATTATCTAAAAAATTTCAATCATTCGTTGCACAAATTAACATACTATTCTCTCATAGCATATTTAAATAAAAGTGATTGCTCTCCTATTCTCTTTTTTTTTTCAAGTGTCAACAAATAACATGTCCTCTTAAAATATTAAAACAGAGAACTAGAGGAGTATTCTAACGTTTCACTAAGCGCTGATACGTTATGAGAGAACGAATATCACTCACGCTTATCACACTGATATCAGATCCGAGCTACTAGTTTGTGTAAAAATATATATATATATGTGTTGTATAAATATAGGAATATCTCTTTGTGAAGAACAATAGGTTGTGTAGTAGCGATGTACCTAAACGTACACGCGACGTACGAATGAACCACATGGCACACGAACGGTGAGTTCATCGATTTAAATAAGCGTTGCCATGTCGTTTCGGCATTCTGCGAATGCAAAGATACAGGCCAGTGATGACCATAATGAGCAAAGGGAGGCCGAGGCCGATCGAGATAATCATAATGACTAGAGAAGAGAATCTCTCCTCGGGTGGTGTGCCGTATCCAATCATGAAAGTCCTGCAAAATTTTAAATGCAACATTTTATTAATTCACAAGAGAGAATTATATAACTCGTCATTAAATTTTTTTAATAAAATGCAAGACTTAATAATAGTCTTGTAAATAACACCCGACGACTCACCATGTCAAATAATTCGTCTTCTTGTAAAAACCATCTCCTCTTGAGCCCAAGGAAACCATTATCTTTTGTAATAAAAGATTGTCCGCACTTTCTCCATAATAACAGTAGAGCATCGAATTTTTAATGGCGCTCGTATGATTGAACACTTTTTTCGGTGGATACTGGACTGTCTCCGTGGAGCTGGTTACATCGCGCGACGCGTTAATGTACGACACCGGTCGCCATTGTAAATACGATCCAGCGTTCAGCGCGCGGTCCTGCTCTCTGTACGGTGGCGTTCTAACTTCAACAACCTGAAGAAAAGCACATTACAAGAAAGGTTAAGGCAATATTTTCAATCAAAACATTAAAAGGGATGAGATAACCAAGAATAATAGATTGTTACCTCGAATATACCCGGAGTATGCTCGTCGTCCAGACTCTTTTTCGGATCAACGAACATCGGTATCTCGGGATCGCCACCGCCGACCGCGAGCAATTCAATAGCAAATCTGCTACGGGAAAAAGTCTGGTTAGTCTGGATGTGATCGAGGATGATGTCCACTTGCGTAGAATTCTCCGTGTGTAACATATGCGGCACCATGTCTGAATGGTCAACAGTGCAGAATCCTCGGAGCTGACAAGCGAATGAAAGAGATTTTAGAGAAAGGTGTGCCACGTATCAAAGAAGATTAAAAAAGCCACATACATATATATGTGTATATATATACATATATACATATATGTATATATATATATATATATATATATAGGGTGTCCCAATTTTTGTAACACTCGTTACAGATTTCTCAGATCATTTCGAGATGAAAATCTCAATACCAAAATGTCGAAAGCAACGATAGTTTTTAAACGAGAAAGATTTAAAATTAAACTATCCAAAATTCGTACTCAGGTATGGCATATTGCACAATAGTGAAGGTGTTTAACAGAATAGAAGAGAATAGACTCGATGCTTGAAAACATCTGCACTATTGTGTCATGCTTGAGTGTACAAATTTTGGATATTTTAACTGACTAACTTCTCATTTGAAATCTACGTAGCCTGGATTTGTGGGTATTAGGATTTTCGTCTCGTTAATCTGCTATTAACTAAAATCTACACCCTGTATGTTCAAAGTGAAGTTGGTTCTCGCTTAACTGAGCCGTTGAAATTATTTTCACATGCGGTTCTACGTACTACCGATACTTTTGTCTTCAATGCTGCAAAATACTTTACCGAAAGCTTTATACTCCCGTATCTGCTGATATTCTTAGCTGTATCGTGATAAGAGTTACCCTCCATATCCAGGTAGACGAATTCGCTATTTTGCAATAGGGACACGAGCCGCCAGTTGAAATACTCGGGATGCAAAATGTTCGTATTAATTTCGTCGGCAGTGTCAATCAGTGCCGTGTCATTTACATCATTGAATTCGATAATCTGTAACATAAGATATTTATTCAACGTGCTATATATAAACGCTGTAGAATCATAACAGATGATGAAATTAGGTCACCGATAGTTTTCGTTGCGCGCTTAAATCTACATAAATACAGTAACAATTTCTCTCGTGATTATACATTATAGTACGCATTAAAATTGACCGAATTAAACCACAATCATGTCGATACTAACGTGTGCCCGAAACTCTTGTCAAATGCAGCCGATCGATACATAGCGCAGAAATCTGTTTGCTCACTGCTGTGAATAATTCCACAGCTTTGTACGCAATTATTTAATAATTCCGTTAACGTATAAAGGTGTACTGGGTACACTAACCGTCAATCGTCAGTTACACACTTTATAAAAGATTAATCTCACATTCAATATTGCAAACAATATTTATTGAACGAGAAACTAAATGTCCTGACGATGTAATATATGCTGTAAGTTATTAGAAATTTACATAAGATATTATATAAAATATTCATATCATTTTGCTGTTAAAATATGCTCGAGCATAGCGAAAAGTAACGAAGGCACGAATGTAATTTACATAAGAGAATACACTTGCATTTACGTACCACGTACGTAGATAAGAGTATATTCTCTTTTCAGGGAGAAGATACTCGGCTCGAAGAGAGGCTCTACGAAGTGGAGACATTGTGAAGTGCGAAGGTTTAATTAAGAAACCGCGGATGTTCTCTATAGTCGGCAAGGGAATGTGATGAGTAGATTTGTGTCACTCATTCGGATTTACGTCCGCATTTGATGGAAGTAAATTCGAGTTAAGTAATAAATCTCATAATCAGAGTAATGCTGTATTCTTATACGCGTGTACAGATAAAAAAAAATTCCTAAATCTAATACACATTTTTTTCTATAAGACTAACTAAATTTTTACAGTAAATAAATATTTGCTGTAAAGAATAAGTTCATTTAAATTAATGGTTTTATACATATATCAAACAAATATATTTAATAAATATTTTTTCAGTTAATACTATTCAAACATATATTTATTAAAATTTAGTAATTTTTTTTAATGTATACATATATATTTATGTTATTGCACTTTTACATTTTCGTTCAATTTTTGTTGAATTTTACAATTTTGCTGGAACAACTCGTACATGTGTCAGCAAAATTTTATTGGCACATTAAAACTGAGCGCTCGTTTCTGCATCCATTTTGCTACTCGCTTAATGATAAGCATCTTGGAAGAATTAGCAACGTAATTGGTAATTTCAAGATTATTTATTTCTATCAATGAATCAACTTTAATTTCACAGTTTAATTTGCTCTTTATCTGTTTCAATTTTTCGAACTAAAAGGAGATAAAAAAGTAACTTAAATCGAGACTATAGTTAATGTAAAGAGAATGATAAGTGAAATTCAACTGAAAACTGTTCAATACAAATAAGTATTAGAATTGTGTTTCAAGATCGATAAATAAATCGGCGTGCAGTTTGCTTGAACTGAAAATTGTAAAAATTATATAAAAATATTATTAAGCACGGACACCTGAATACGGCCTCCGCTTACTTCTATTAAAAATTGATCTATATTGATAGAAACATTTTCTCAATCTTTCTCATCCGTCTCTTAATACGTTCGACAATAATTCATCCTGTCAACGAAATGAGATAATTCGGTTCAATGAACTCACGATCAACTATATAGCCATTAAAAGAATTATCAAGAAACTACCTTGTTTATTTGATAATGAATAAATTATGCAATATTATCGATGCAATTGCTATAATCGTAATAAAAATTTAAGTTACGCACCAATATCCGCATTGGCTCTTTTTAAATTCAATTTCTCTTAATTTATCCATTTATCAGATATACTCTCAGAGTCCTATATATTTACACAACTTTTTAAATTCGTTACCTTGTTTATTATCACCCCGAAGGTATAGGAGGGTTTCTCCGAGAAGACGATCGAGTTCTCCTTCCTGGCGAGATAGTCCTTCCAGGTGATGTTGAGCCAGGCGGAGGACGGCGTGAGCGCCAGCAGCACAGATGGGGTGCCAAAGAAATCCCATAGATAATGCAAGGTGTCGTTTGGGCCATCGGCTCTCAAGTAGAGTGTCGTTACGTTTCGCTCGCGACACGGCTCACCGCAGTCCTGGTTCACCCACGATCGCAGCTAAGGCAGGATAAAGCGGGTGTTTTATGCAACGTTGCAGATTAAACGACGTCGTATTAACGGACGGATGGCCTAGATCAGTGACGGATTGTACGGTAGGCGGCCTTGCCGTTCCTAGCCGAGTCCCCCGTCGATTATTATCGCACGAAACGGCGTTGCACCGTTATGTTAATGCGTGGCATGCAGACGCGTATCTGCGAACCGTGAAGTGACGAAAGTTACGCGCGTTTCTCTCTTATTATTTTTTTTTTTTTCATTCTGAAAGGAGCTCGCGAAAGTATGTGCGATACTCGATTATTCTGTCACGATACTTTCTCCACGACTTCGTTCGAAGGAAAATCCGAAATTCTACCACAGAAAGAACACACGATTTGCTAAAATCATCTGAACACTTGGCTAGATATAGATTTGAAAATAATTTTATTGTGCTTTTAAAATAATTATCGACTCAAAGCGGAGTCGATAATTGTTGTATTTTACTTGTGCTTGAAACATTCAACCATTTTGAATAAAAAATGTTTTTACGCAAGTTAATTAGCGCTTGGATTATCTCGCTGATTCTTATTAGTCCTCGTTTTTATGGTTTAATTTTTTAAATAATTACGTTAAATGCTCAAATTGGTTGCTAGAGTGTCAAAGTTTTTTGTAGCATTATTATCGTTTGAACGTCGTACATAATTATTTTGACGATCCACAACTAAAATTACTTTTAGATTTAGTTAAATTTTTAGATACTTTAGCAAAACCGTTCTTTCTGTATATCACGTCAAAATTAATAATTATAAACGTATAAAAATATCACTTTTATACGTTTTAAGACAAATTATATTCCCAACACGTTGCATCAATAGAACGGAATAGATAAAATAAACACGCGATAGATTTCTTTGCTCCATTTTCAAACACATTATATCTAGGCTAGCCGGTATGGCTTTTACGCTTATTTACTAATTCACGCCTGGGATCGATAGACCAGTTTATTATAAATTTAAGACACTAGGCCTGTATGGAAAGTACAATCGTATCGAACGACTCCTCTGAATGCCTTAAAACATTAAAAGCAGTTTACGCCGCTACATCGTTATTTACAATTAATAAACTCGCTCCTTTTAACGTCACACGCACAATGATAAGATTATCGCGGGACAATCTTTTGATAAAAATTAAAATATAGAAAGATAAAAATAAAATAATTAAGAAAAACACACCGAGAAAAGAAGTGTTGATTTAACTAAATGAATTTAATTTATTTTTACTTCTGTGGATGAAGAGAATGTATAATTTAAATACTTACTCCAACGAAAGCAATAAAGATAAACTCAATTAATTCAGCCAAATAAACAATAAATTAATAATTAATAAGCAATTATTATAACCAAATGAACTATTTTTTCTCAATGCAAAAAGTATAAAGCGTTCCATTACTAATATAATTACATTTATTTACTTAAAATATGACACTTGTATCTTTTACGTTACAAAATATAATAGTTGTGTGTGATTATATTTTTTATTATATTAACCTGTCAAAGCTCGAAACTGAATTTATTGCGTCAAACCGTCGTGTTACTTACGCACGCCGAAATTTGAACCTTTAAGCTGAATGAAAAACGTGACGCTGATCCACGCCCGCGGCCGATTAATCATCCCGAAACGCTCGCGCGTTTATTTATTTGACGCGCCGATCGCGCGACTCACGATCGACCGTGCCCTTCGATCTCGAGAGCAATCTAGGTCGCGTCAGTGCACTTATCCGATCAGCCGTTAATACATATAAGTATGCAGTCAATTTATCAATAAATCCACCTGTTTGATGTGACAAAAGAAATACCGCGACGAGTCGAGATTTCGGAGCGCACTCGACAGTTTGGGCGGGAAGGCGACCCGGGGGAGGAGGGGGGACACGTGGACGCAAGTTGACGCAACACGCCCCCTAAACATCAGCGATCCTTTGTCTACGAGACAAAGTGCGGTTCTTTTTCAGAGAATACTCTGAACTGATATAAATACTGGCGAAATGACTCGGAATGAAGCAAATAAAGTTTGTTTCACCCCAACTTATCGTTATTACTTTGCACACCAGTGTACACACCAGTTCATAACTTCCCTCGCAAAAAGAAAAAGCAAGTCCTCCATGCTCGTTTTTATCAATGCAATTTAATTTTAATCGCGGTTCAATTAACGCTTTATTTTTTTACATCTCCTATATAAGAATTAGAAAAAGACCAAAATTAAGTCGAACCGAGATCGAAGTTTCCTCTGTGTGTTGGTATAGAAACGGATATTATTATGCTGTCCATAATAAACGTCAGACCGAAGGTTCAAAGTCAATGAATCACACGCGCGCGATTCGTCCGTTTCGACGAGGCGCGACGCTGTCTCGTGGGTGACACACGACGCGTTGTGTGCGTCGGATCGCGCGGCTAATCAATCCCTATAGCCTCCGGGCAAACGAATCCGGGAATCCGAAGCTGCTTGTACTCACTGTGCGTTGCGTGGAAAAAACGGAGTCGGCTAGTGCGGCGACCAGCAGCAGACAGAACGTCAAGGCGCTGGCCATGCCTGCCGTCGCATAAAATAACGACGATGTAGAAAACGCTCGCGACTCACGCCTGTCAATGCTGACGCCGTTCGCAAACTGACACCAACGCGATCGCGTGGGAACACGCGGCTTCACTTCATGAGAAGCAAGTGGGAAGCCAGCGCCGTCGTGGTTGCGATGCGAACACGGTGTAAGAATCAGCTGGCGACGATCTAACGCGAACGGTAAATTGGGTAACTCGACCGATACATCGACTCGATATAGAAAATCCAGGATCGAGTTAGTGCCGTATATTTCAAGAGATTGTATATGTTTATAATTATAAAGTTAGCGCGACATTTTATTAGTATAAAAAAAATAATTACTGTTCCAATAGCTCTTTTTATAGATCTACAGTTCTATATTACATAAAAATAAAAAAGTTTTTTTTTTTTAATTTTAATTTGATTTAATTGATTTTGCAACAATAAAACGGCTATAAACTTGCCTATTTATACAAAAAAAATATATATATATACATACATATATATATATATATAATATAAAAATATATTGATTGATTATACGTAGTTTGAAAATAATACTAACAAGGAACATTACCCAAGTGTGACACGCCGATTTGGCTGCAAGTTGGCACATTTTTAGAACTCGGAAAAATAATCGATACGTATTTTTTTTTATCGGCAAAGAAGAAGGTTTAAGGGTTGAAATTACCCCCTGTATTGCTCAAAAACCCCTAAAATGCATAATAATATGCGCGCACATATTAAGTAAAACTAATTTCCATAAAACTTGGTATCTTGGGGTTTTTTGGGTCGCCGATTTCAAATCTGAGGTCATATTTACAAAATTCAAAATGGCGGATCCACTGGAATGGATTCCGATCAGAATTGTTCAATTATTAACATAAGTACGCTTGAGATCGAACACCGATGTCTCACGACTTTCACGTGCGAACGATAAACACATCATGCTAACCTATGCTAACCTTGCATAAGTTGCATTAAATATACGAGTCAACGTACCCCATCTCTACATACGTTTGATTTTTAATGGTTTTATTACAACAAATTACTATCATCACTGAAAATAGCATGCGTATACTAACAAAAACTTTTCTTTTAACTGATAATACACGTCACTTAGATTTATTTTCTCAAGCTGAGAAGTATTAATACGAAATATTGAAAAGCTCGAAAATCTACTTCATGCCCCTTATGAATTACATTTTTCTCTTTTTTTATTACAATACTTGTTTGATTTAAATAAAACTTAAGGATAAGTACCTATGTTATAAATGACATATTTTGCAGTAACTTTTCCATTGTTTCTTTTACCGCAAGTACATAAACTGAACGTATTGCCAACTTACCTCTTATGCCAACGAGACCCGGTCTCCCCTACTCTTCTTCATACCCATGTACGTCTTGCCAGTGAGAACATAAACCTATGAGTATTCCAGTAGCTCTGTCAGAAGATAAGTTTAAGCTTTCTATGTAAAATTCTGTTCAACAAATTAAACACTTCGCCACTTTGAATTCATCGTCAATTATGAACTTCTCTAGTATCCGCTGTACAATACCTGATTTTGCATACACAAAAAAAATGATTATAGACCGAATGGTGTCTACATTGTGTCATGGTTTATGACAGGCAACAGAAAATAATGATTATTTCGAAATGTCAATTGACATTCATTACATGTTGCATGTAGATGTGTATTATAGTAAGAAATTGTATATTTTTTCATTAGGTATACACGATCTAGATGATTAGTTAGTTCGTCCTTACCATGTTTCTTGTATAAATGATGTATCATTTCATTACAATCTTTCTCGATTAAAAAATTTCCAGAAGAATATTCTTTGCAGTAAATACATTGTATAAATTTACAAGTGTCGTCTGGTTCACCAATTTCTGTGACATTCTTTTGTACAAAATCGCAGTGTCTCCGAGCTATAATGCCGGTATAATGCCATCTTCTATCACGAATTGCTTAGAACTGACTGTCTGTTTCTTGGAGAAACATTCTTTGCGTTTCAAAATTTGTCATAGAAAGTCAAAGAGAGTACACGATTCCCCTTGATAAAGAATGTAAATATTGATGCATTTTTGGCACGGTGCGTTCTAACTGATAGAGCTCAAACATCTCTATACTCTTTGTGTCATCTATTTAATAAAATTCCATACTTTTAAAGTACACATAATACATAAAATAAAAGACTCATTACCGTACACATATATACAACTCTTAGTCAGAAGTAACTTGGATTGAATTAATAACGAACAGATATTCATACGACGATTTCAAAGTCAGTTTGATGTTAATTCGACGTTTAATTGGTGGTCATTATTTTTCATATAGGATACATATACATATAGTAAAGACTAATAAATACATAAATCAAATTAAACAGAAAATGCCAATGAGAGCCAGCCACTATGTTGTACATGTGTGAAAAATTATTTATTTATTAAATGATTAAAGTGTTAACGTTTCAATCATATTACGGTTGATTCAATCATATTACGATTAATTCAATCGTTTATGATTGATACGTTAGTCTGCTGGTTATATCTGTATATAGATAGATACCATCATAAAGTCAAAAGCCCTTCATTTTCGAAAAAACGAGACGGACATTTCTCCCGCCGCTCCTCTGGTCGACAATAATGACGTTTCTTTAAAAAATGACGAATTTCAGAGAGAATTAAAGTTTGCATTACAATATCTCCACTCGTAGGACACGAAGAAACAAATCAGGAGCACTTTTATTATACTATCCGAGCAGTCGCTATCGATTGAGTGTATACAGAACTTAATCAGTTGAGCCGTTATCGAGATCCGATCGTCTCAGTCTGCTCGCTGTTTCGCGTAAAGTACCCACGACAGTGTCGCTGCGCTTGGAAACACTACCGTATCTCCAGATAAGCGACACGTATAGGAAAATATTAATACCAGTTAAAAATTCGACTGGGGCAACGTATCTAATAAAAAAAATGACATATCTTCTTTTAATATTCTTCTCTTGATACAAAATATTAAAAATGATAAAATTATAAAATTGCATATTGAAGCAATGTTTAATTGCATAAATGGTTTTCTTCATGTTTAATGTCACAAACTGATTTTCTTTAAGGAAAAAATTACTTTATATTATGTACATAATTATGAACGTATTTATAGGCAGTAAAAGGAAGTGAGTTTCAAGAAATTAGGAGAATTAAAAAAATTTTTTTTAATAAGAGGAATGAACTTATGATTTTTAATATTACGAAATCTTATAATTCACAAATTATTTCGAAAATAATTATCTATATAAATAAAAGAAATGTTGAAAGATAGAATAATAATTTTTTTCTGGATAAAGAATAAATTTATTAAGTTTGATATAATAGTACGACATATATATGACCTTGAATTTACATGTTAATTATTCTAAATTATAAATATATTATAATTAAAAACATATATTTACAGATAAAAGAAATATCGACAGATAAAAAATGTTAGCATAATAATTTCTTTCTTTTTAACTACAGAATAAATGTATTCTTTTTCTCTCACGCACAAATACACATCCACACGCAAGTTTAACATCAAAAGAATTCAATTTCTTTAAAATATGAACACATAATTAGAAAAAAAATATAATCATAAAGAAGTCATGTTGAATATTAAAACGCCAGTTTAGTATAATAATTTTTTTTCTCGAAATAAAAAGTAGATTTATGAAGTTAGGCATTATGAAACCAAGAACTCTCTCAGGCTCGACTTGCGTGAAATTTAAACAATGTATTCAAGTATATTATCCCGACTTTATTACATCAATTTATATAATAGATATTACACATTTATATATCATTTCTTTCGTTTCCCGTAAAATGATATAGTCAATCGTTACCAAATTCTACTTTTTACATCTGTATATCGATGCATTATTCCTGTCAACCAGCATCTTCGTCGCCAGATATCCTCATCTTACCCGTCTCTCGACGAGCGAGTACGCGACATCGAAAAACTCACCGCGTACTCAAGGATCGTACTCACCCAAGGATCAAAGCCACTTAGCGATTACTTACCTACGTCCTCCTCTCGCGCGTGCAATATCGACATGACGCTCTTGGGAGAATTTTTAACGTTGGTGCGCATTGTAAATATGTAATATGAGTCGCCTTTCGCGCCGAGAGAAGGAAACTCGTACCCCATTGGCCGTCGAATTCCGCCAACGGTGGTGGAGTTACCAAGCCTCGGCACATTATCCCGCATAGTCTCATATACAATCCTGCTTTATGTACGTATACAAAGTGCCTTCGTCGACGCAGGCCTTGAGACGCGTATTAAAATTCATTGTACCCGTGAAAAAAATTCTCATATCGCCGCCGTGGTACAATCCGACGTTACGCCTCTTGCCGGGATCGGAAGCCGCTCTCGTCGCGAAGACTCTTTGTGTCAAAAGATCGCAGATGTTACAAAGTCCGCGAAATCCTTGACAAATTTTCACGGCGATTTTACGGATAGCACATTGATTATTAATCGACAAACGATTGCAATTATTCTAACAATTCCATCTATGCAAATGCTGCTCCACTTAAAATCATAAATGTTGTGCTATGATGAAAAAATTACGGATATCACATTGATTATTAATCGACAAACGATTGCAATTATTCTAACAATTCCACCTATGCAAATGCTGCTCCACTTAAAATCATAAATGTTGTGTAAAAAAATTACAATTCCGTCGAGACATGATTAGAACTATATAGAGAACTAATTTCGCAGATATTATTTCCTAGCAGCGCAACGCGACGCGTGTGGAGGAAGCTCTCGTAAAAAATATCTCGAGCGAGATAATAAAGATCGCATCCAGAAAACTTCCTTAGAATTAATAACATGAAGAGAAAGGCTGGCGTCTCCGCGCGATAGCGACCATAGTACTTGTATTCTGTAATTCTTATGCTCGTTTCTACTAATGTATGTAGATTAACTTTAATCTCGTTTAATTTACTCTTTATTCTCTTTTCTAATTTTTAGAATTAGAAAAAAAAAGTAAATTTAGAAGAGAGTTAATATAGACTGATAGAACACGGCTGTGAAAATTAAAATAAAAAGATCTATTTTCTGTAGCACTTTTACATAGAACTTACGTACACTTTTGGAACTTACGTAAAGTGAAATAGATTGTATGTTTGATATTTGGCGAAAGCAAGAAAGAAAGTGCAGTCTTTAGTGCAGGAATAAAAAATAGATCTCTAATTTATGTTGGTGGAACCAGGCAGTTGCTGTTATATCATTGCGCAGAGTTTTTATTATAATAATACCGACACTGTGCTGTTAAGAATTAGAGAATGTAAACACAGTACTTCGATTATGTAATTCTTAATGACAGTGTGTCGGTCTCGTTATATTGTCGTTGTATGTACAATGTACATTGTACATGAACTATATGTATACGATAAAAAAATCTACGTAATGACAATGTAACAACAACAACAAATGCCACTAAAAGTTAAAACCTGATGCACAATTGAAAAGCACAGGCAACAGAAAAACAGAGAGTAATAGATTTCAACCTACTCTCTTAATTCTTTGGAGTGGAATCTCTCATTCTAAAAGTTTTAGAGAATATCAGAAATTATGTATACACCAAAGTACACGGTTTCTGATTTGAAATCTGTTATTCTCTGTTCCTGTGCTTTTTAATTGTGCATTATATATTTTACAGAATGCAGACCCAATGCCTGTATTCTGTAACGCTTAACGACAGTGTCGGCATCGTTGCATTTTGTCGCTGCGTATGTATTATACATGGTATCTCTCTAAAACTTTTAGAATGAATTGTCACTCTGGATGAGTGAATAAAATCCCTCACTCTTAAAAATTGAGCCACTCTTTTCCACCTCTCTTCAGAGTCGGATTCTATTCCAAAGAGTAAACGAATCCGCACCACAGCAATATAACGATAACGAATTGTTGTTAAAAATTACAAAATACAGGCACAGGTCGAACAAACACAAATGAAACGTAAATCGTCTCGCACGTCGGTAAACCGACCCTACTGTCGGCACGACGCACGCCGACGGGACGATAGGATTTGCGAGGACTGGACGCCGATCGGTTCCACTTGGGACACCGGGTACAGGCGGGGAAAGAGAACGTGCAAAAAGAACGTTAAGCGCGCAGACTGCGACCTTGACCGAAGCGGTGTCCGCGCGCGAGGCAAGGCGAGACGCGGCGAGACGCGGCGAGACGAGACGAGGCGAACGTATGTATGTGCGGCCGTCTAGTGCGCCGAGGGGTTCCATTCCCTTGGCCGGTCTCGAGCCGATTTCCTTTTCGATACGGACGACTTTTTCGAGAGCTCCTTACCGCGGAGCTGACGAACGCCGGGGAACGGAGGGTATATGATTTTTCTCGCAAAACGAACACCGACGGAGACGCGAGGATTTCAATTTAATTGTCTTCTTATAGCCGGTTCCGCATCAATGTAGATTAATCTCGGTTTAACTTACTTTTTAAACAAAAGTATCTCTTAAGACCGTAAAATGTAAATACACGACTACTGAGACATGGAAGCCTTGAATAAACGAGCTCTATATGGTTCTTTAGTGCTTAAATAGAATTCGATGTGAATTGAAATGCGTATCGAATTCTGCAAATTGTGAAACGCAATTGTAATTTAAAGCAATTCAATAATATTGATGTTAACAGGCATCAATAAGCATTTTTGAAAAACCTGCAGTAAATTATTTCATTACGAAAAATATTATCTAACTTCCTTTTTAACTGTTTCCATATTTTATCTTTTTTTTTTTTATCTCTCTAAGGAAGAGAAAGGAAGTAAAAAGTAAATGATAAACTAAGATTAAAATTAATCGACATTGATATAAATGAAAAAAATTAGAGAAAAAAAAATGAAGAAATAAGACCTGAACCGAGATTAAAGTTAATCTTTTTTGCATTGGTGGAAAGAAGCTTTATTCGCGTAAAAAGGAGGCGCAAATCGAATTTATGTAGAGAAAGAGGGATTTCTTTATGCCTTTAAGAAAACAGTGAAATATTATTGGCGCATCGAGAATGAACATGCATGTGTTGCTGTGCATGCACTTGGCAACGGCGTGCACTTCGGCAAGTTGAGGAAACGCCGTGGGAGAAATTCTAGACGCGTTTGCGCACGCACGTTCCGCACGAGCGTTGCGCACGGAGCGCGGACGTTGGGTTCGGTAGAGTTTAATTACGGGAAGTAATTATATCGGGAGGAAAGATGTAATTAATCGAATTGGTAGAGACAACGGAGTCTCTCGCGCGTGGCTAGCACGGCGATGTATATGTAACGAGAAAGGGAAAATGAGTTACGCGCCACTTGATGGGACGATGGGAGTCCAGTTACGAAATTTCGAATTCGAATCGACTAATTCTTACGGAAAATTAAAATACCGACTAATTTAATACTAAAAGACAATAATTAATTAATCTAAATATTACGAGTACTATTAATCAGTAGGGGGGGAAGGGTACTTTTAATACTCCAAATAAGTAATTAATCCCCTACACAGCAGCTTACATTGCTACAATTATTTTGCATTGTTACTACAATATTGCTGAAATAATCTGTGCTTTGAGAAAATTATTATTTCATTTAGATGGCACAGAAACTTGCAGCAACGTTGCTGCAACGTTTGCAATATTACTGTGATATTACTAGAACACCGCAATGTCGCTGGAACAATCTGTGCTGTACGAAGAGTAATAAATTGGCCAATGTTAAATTTTTAAAAGGGGAATTTACCACTTATAATTATAACGAGTCGTGCCAAGGGAGGTTCCGGTCCGCCGTGTCGCTAGGGCTAATGCGACTCCGCAGAGTCGAGACCGCGCGAGGATCCGCGCGATCCGTCTCCCGGCGAGAAGAGCCACAATAGCGAGAATACTCAAGGTCAAGATCAGTCTGGGCACTCCCCTTCGCGTCTATCGAGAGAGTCGCTCGACGGCCGCCTCCTTCGCCCGGATGAAGTCCGAGTCCGATTTTTCCGAGATCGACTTCGCGAAGGCGAAGCGAGACGAGGCGAGGCGAAGCGAAGTAAAAGCCGCGCGCGGCTCTCGGACGCGCGCTCCTCGGCGACTTCGTGATACGGCGCTGAAGGTCGTCGCAGGAAGTCGAGACCCGCGGGAGAATAGAACCGTCTCGCATGTACCGGGTGGCGCGAATGGAAACAGGTTTCGCCGCTCTCACCTGCGCTCCCTATACGACCGTCGGCTTGACTCGCGTTCGCGCAACAAAGATTTCTCGACAGATATTACCGAATGGACATCCCTTCGGTCTACCCTCCGAGTGTGCGAGTTAAGTCAGGTGTCCGTTAAGACGACAGGAAACGCCATAAAAAAATGAATTAGTACGACTTTTACGTATTTCTGTACAAAAGTTCTTATTAACGGGTAACTTAATCTTCTCACAAATTCCTTTGTCGTCAGAATTCGACGTGTTAATTGCTATCGGAAATTATATATAAGTTGACCAACATTTAAAATTATTCCCACCAATGCAGATTAACTTTAACCTCGGTACTCTTTTTATTTTTATAATTGTTAAAAAAAAAGTAATTAAAAAGTAAGTTGAACCGAAATTAAAATTAATCTACATTAGTAGAAATCGGCTCGTCTAGACACAGTATCGTATTTTTGTCCTTCATTTTCAGCGAATCGTTTTACACACATATATATATATATATATATATATATATATATATAAGTTTTCGCGGCGTCAAAGTCAAAATCGGTAGATAATTATTAATCTAATGTATTATACTATATATTTCGAGATTATATAAAATATCAGAAACACATGAAAAGATAAATGACTTAAAAACGTGCAAAACAAGAATAGTCTTATTTACAGTCTGTTCTAAAATTTGAAGTATCAGAAATACGGAAAGAGAAGTGGCATTAAAAAATTACAGGAGAGAAGAATATTCTTTTTATAGTCTTTCCTAAAATTCCCAATCACATTTTCACGATTATAAAGAGTAAAGTCAATTCGTGTGACTCGATACTTCGCATTAAACCCGACATTCCTCGTATACAACTTCTCCTCAAATCACGTTTGAAATCTGAACTAGCTTTACCGAGAAAGAACAAGAGAAGCCGACTCTTATTCACCTCGCATATTTAACGTATATGCTTATCCTGTCTTGTCAAAGTTTATACCTTACAGCTGCGAACAGCGGCTACTATAAAGTCTCGTTTCGCTGTTGGCGACGGGAAGGAGAACACTTGGTCTTGTACTGCTCTGACATAGGACGATACTCGTCGCCCTTGCACCTAAGGGCATTACTACGAAAGGCGATACTGATAGATCACTCGACATCGGCTGCGTTCAGCGGAGCAAAGCAATTTTACAACTGCCGTAAAATTCTTCAATATGATTTGTCTTGTCCTTAGTTCGCTCACTAGATCTAAACGCATGAACCAATCATATTAAAGAATTTTACAACAGTTGCAAAGCAGCCATTGTCGGAAAACGCGGCCCTTAACGCTAAAGGCAGACTCGCGGGATCCCTCGCGGCGCGCGATGCAATATCGAGTGAGGCAACCGGCACGCACGCACGCACGCACGCACGCACGCACGCAAGCAAGCACGCACGCACGCACGCAACACGCACATTGAAACGGTGGCATCGAGCGATCGGATTCGAAGGCGAGCCCGCGATAATTGCACCCGGCACGACGACCGAAAGACCTACGACTGCACTCGCCGTGCAAATTTCTCGGCGCGCCGCGCCGCTCGTTGCTGTCGCCGCCGCCGCGCCGTTTGTCTCGTCGCGTCGCGTCGCGGTCGTTCTCGTCGGGACGAACGAAAAACGGAACAAAGAGTCTTCTTGCGGGCAAGCAGTACCCGCCGGTTCTCTCGGCCAATGAGAGGAATCGGCACGATCGTTCGCCGCACCGGCCGGCTAAACGTTCGACCGGCTGCCGAGCGCCGCGCGCCGCGAAAGGGAGCGACTGGATTCGCGAATCGTCCGCGAAATGGAGGATATAGCAGATCCCTCGCGAAGGGAGCGATCGAATTAGATTGTCTTCCCAAGAAACACACAAAAGTTAGACAAAAAGTCAAAATGACTTTATTTTATTAACTCTTAACATCAGTAAGCAGTCAAATTTTGTAACAAAAAAAATCATCATTTGGATTTTCATAACGTCAAAATATAAAGTCATTTTGGTTTTCTCTTGTGATTCTTGGGTTTCCAAGCAGTACAATAAGTCACATCAATTAATGTCAAAATGATATTAAAGTGAATTATAAATAATTGAAAAATAACTTTCAGTGACTGAGTATTATTAAATTATTTTGATGTTATGATGATTTATATTCTGCTTGGACTTTATTGGATTTTTTTTCATGAAGAGGACACAAAGCTTTTGCGAAAAGTAATAGAATGTTCGCATAGATTTTCGATGATGTAAATATGTCAAAGGCGGAGACTCCGCGAAAGATTTTTGCGATGAAAACGCAAAAGTCTATTATTATATAGATATTATTTTTTCAGTAGGATTATAAATCTCAATTTTTTTCCATGTCAGCAAAGATTTAGTCTTGAAGGCGTTTTAGTCTTGTAATCAAAACGATTTGTGTTCAGCAGAACTTTTATCAAAATGTATCATGTCAAATATCGTGTATCGTGTATCATCGTCAGAAAGTGTTAACGAGTGACATTCAAAAGATCCCACACTAATTATATAGAAAATTGGAACATATATGAAAACCAATTAACTTACTTCATAATAGAGACACATATTTTCTATATTATTAATACAGAGTTTTTTTTATTAAGAATTGAAATTAACCCTCCATAAAAAAACGAAAATAAAAATAGAAATCTCCTTTACGTTTTGTTATCTCAAATTTCAACTTCTAGAAGCTTCATTTACACTTCTGTTATTAAGGTCTGTCAATTACCACTTTTAACAGAAGATTCTAATCACAGCATTTGGAAATTCTGTGCAAACAAAGGAAATAGAACATTCACAATACATAAGAAGATCCATTAAATTGACAAATGTTAAAAGCACTTGACGTTTAAAAAAATGATTTTAAACAACACAAAAGGATTGCCAATTTCGATCGATTAATGGAACAAGCACATAATAATATTTTATTATAAAACATGTGAGGACAACAGATTGCGTATAATTATACTCTTGCGTTATTAATAATACGACCTTGTAATATTTTTAATTGTAATAATTTTTACTGATGATGGTCTAAAATAAACCGAAACGTCTAGACAAATTTAACGTACGTATATTTTGAGTAAAGGACATTCGCTCATTATAACTAGCGCTGTGGCTGTATGCTCTTTGTTTTGATTTTTCTGTTATTCTTCTCGAACATTCATCTTACGTTTCACCTTCATTTTCACTAGGAAATTCACGTTTTCGTTACGCAGAGTTCCGTAGATAGTTTGATAAGTCAGTGTCTCTTTAAAAGGAGACTATGTCGAAAAATGAGGCGAATTTTGATTTAAAAAAATAACAAAACTGACTTATTAAACTCCTTTGTATGTCAGAATTCATGGTGAAAATGTATGTACTCGCGAATTATTCCGGAGGGAGTAGCGGACTTGACGCCGGCGACTCGCGATGCCATTCCTGCAAAATTACAGGACATGCTTCACCGCGTCCCCTTACCGCGTCCCCAACGCGCGATGTGCATAATGATAAAAAGTCGACAGCGACGCACCGACGACAGGTGGGACGTCACGAGACCACTCGGCAAAATTGATTGATGTGATATCGCCGAGCGATACCGTATAGTTATTAATTTAGTTTATCATTCCGCAACGTTATCGAGCTCACGAGGCGTGACGCGAATGTGAGTCTCGCTGGACGCCGCTTTGAATGTTAAAACGCCAAGCTACGAGCATTATCGTCAATAGTTGTTAAAAGTCAGTTAAGACACAAACGTATAGAAAAAGATTGTTAGAACAACTAAGAACTTCGTTGATTCAGCAAATCTACAGCCTGTTTTCTATATTAACGCAAAATTATAATGCCGAATAAGATTAGCGAGCATAAGTAATCATATTTGTGGTAATTAGCATAGCAAATGTAATCAGATAACTTTCTATAAAAATTAATCTATCAAAATTTTTAATAAAACGTACTAAGATGACGCGTACTTTACTGCTGTAATGAAGAAAACTTTGTTGCATTAACAACTTTCATTGTAACAAAGAATTAATTGCGAAATCGACACACTGACACGATCTCTTTGCTGAGCCATCAAATCTTCGTAGTTATATAAACGTTGAATTCGCGCAGCAAGCTATAACTTTGCTGAACCATACAATCCATTTTTTTTTTCCTTACGATGTAAAGTCACCACGTATATTGTAATCGTTAAATCGGGCGGAGAAAGTTCGCGAATCGTTCGATCTAAATCAGCCTTTCCCAAGCTCTTTCCAAAAGAAACTCCCATTCTTCTCGGCACTAAATTGACCATACCTCTCTACGTGCGATTTAATCCGACAGAATTTCTTATATCCTTCCTCTCGCAACCGGTAGCCCCCGAACGAACGCACGCGAGAGGAAACTGATGACTACTGCACGCTTCAACTTCTCTATACGTCACCTGTTCGTTCCCCTCCCGGGACTCGCCGTGTTCCAAGAAAGGGCTCGACGCCGCCCTCGGGAAACTCTGCCTTATAGTCGTCGGACTCTATCATTTTCCAAGCTGCGATACCTAGAAGTGGAGGCTACCCGTATAAACGCACTCAATGTCACTCGGCCGAGACTGCCGCGTCTAATCGCGAATCCGTTGGTAGCGCGACGACGACAACGATGATCTTCAAAAATTGACTGGCACCTGCCTTGGGAAGGCAAAAATGGAAGGGCAGAAAAATATAATAGTCAACGTGTCTTCGATATACAGAATACAATGCACGGTTTTGGTTCGGCGGACACTGACAAAAATTTCAAATGACGAGAACGATGGAGACAGGTGATGAGGCACTTGTGACGCGTTTATTGCACTCGCGACCTCGACCACGACCGGCGTCGTCGCGACGTCAAGTCCCCCCGAAACGAGCACATTCCGACGAACGCGTACCGCTGCCATCTACGGATTTTCTCCTCGTCACTTCGCTCTTCTGCCGCTTATCCCGTCGCGTCGGTAGGAATCACAGACAATTAATCATAAAAGGCGCACGAGGGTCCCATGTTACAGATTATACGCACGTATCGATGATAGTGCCTCGCGACGGTGGTGCAGGAACGGGCAACGCCAGTGCTACGACAACGATGACCGCGACACGTAGAAAAAAAAAAAAGGGATCCACACAGGACGGGCAGGACGAGGGGAAGAGGAGGAACGCGGAGAACCGGTTTCGCAGGGGTTTGGTGCCCCTCGACAACTCGACGAGCGCGATCTGTCTGAGCTTTGCTCGCCATCGTCGTCGTCATCGTCATTGTCATCGTCATCGTCATCGTCATCGTCGTCGTCGTCGTCGTCGTCGTCGTCATCGTCGTCGTCGCCACCGCTGATTCGGTTCGTTTCAGCTCGACTTCTCCTCCCGCGAGAATGCAATACTTCTGCTCCGGTGCACTACCTACCCACCTACCTACCAACCTACCTACCTACCTACCTACCTGCTCGCCCTGCCTGCTTGCTTCTCCTTGCCCGCTTGTCCGCCCATATCTGCTTACCATCCTACCTGCCTGCCTTCGACCGCGAAGGGGGCCCTCGCGGAATTCCTGGCCGCGAGACTCCGCCGCTTTTCACGAAGGAGTCTTTCACAAGCGAGACGCGAGCTGCTGCACTCGCCTGGATACAGGGATGCAGTCTCACAGGAGATATTTCACGATGAGTGCAGACGCAACATCGGCGACTCCCGCGATTTTTATTTTATGCACGCACACTAAAAGAACGCTTTTGATGAAGTTTCTACACTGAGAAAAAATATTTTAAATATTTACTTACAATAAATAAATATTTAGTTAATAAAAAAATGATAGTCAAATTAATTTTTCTTATACTACAAAAAATAAATATATTTTTATATTTAGTACATATTTATTATATGTATAATTGACACTTTAAACAAATGAATCGAAAAATTTAGTATATATTTTTTAAAATTTATATTTAATATATTCAAATTTTCTATATAGTTATTTTTATTGTCCAACAAATAAATTTTTATAAAATTTTAGTAGACAAATCTGAAAATATTTTTGTTAAATCATCATAATAATTATGTAGAAAACTCAAATATTATATAATAAGCAACGCTGAAAAAAATTTTGATACTCCAGCAATCAAGTTAACCGTCTTACATAATTATTTTGATATTTCAATAAAATTATGAGATTTGTGTACTTAGCATAACTTCGACAAAATCATTCTCTCCTTACAAGACGTATTACGATTTTTTCTCACAAGACATGCAGTTATAAAAATATACAAAGTCATCTTCTTGACTTACCAGACCTTAATCTTCAAGTAACAATTTGACAAGTGTTATTGATAGAGCTGTTTTGTATATTAACGGTACAATCGATATAACATCTTTATATCGTCGCGCAATTTAAACGCGACGCAAAAGTACTTCAAGTACTTCAAGTACCAGCCATTTCTTTACATCGCATTCCCTCATCTAGATGTAACATTTGTGGTGAAGAAGCGAGAGCAACTTCAACGCGACGCAAAAACTTTCTGCGGTTTCACGGTGCGCAGTGACGAGGGAAAAAAATGGAGTAAAATTGCATTAAACCGGAGATTGCAAAAGTCTGGCGTTAAGTATCGTAAAACCTTCCTTTACTCTATAATCTGTCCTCACGCTAGAGATTTATACTTTCTTCAGTATTCAGCCCTGAACCAGTTTTATATCTTTCGCCTGTCTATCTTTAATTTAAAAAAAAAAAGAAAGAAAAATTGATTGAAGGGAGGAAGAAATTCTGTATCGTAAGACATTCATGTTCGATCCACGTTAATCTCCAACAATATCCCTCAAGTCGGTCGAACGTATCACAAGCTGTAATCTCAATATACCGCCCTGACATTTTGATGAATCCCGATGAAGGATGGGCGCGACGATACGAACTTTAATGAGCTACGAGCACTCGAGTCCCCACGCCATAGAAGAGCCGTGAAAGAGAGATAAACTGAGCGCAAATATACGATATGCAAAACGCTGGCTATACAAAAGCCATCGATTTACGCGTCGTCGAGATGATGAGAGGAAAGCAGGACGCAGAAACTTCACCTCATGGTTTCTTTGTCGCGTGTTCCGCGCGAATAATGCGCGCACCTCGCGAATCTCACCGAGACTAGCTCGCAAATCGCATTCCTGCACCGGCGGGATGATAAACGCATACGTACGATGCGTGTTACTATCGTGATTGTCAGCCGCCACGATGCACAGAAAAATAATTTACTAAATCTTAATATATATTTCTTTGAATAGTAATTAAGTAAACACTTACGTTACTCGATAAAAAAATTATAATTGCATTAAATTAATGGTTTTCTTTATCAAACAAATATATTCTGTAAACCTTTAGAGTGATTTATTACTCTGAAAAGTAAAATCTCACTCTTTAAATTACACTGAGAAAGAGGTACTTAAACATTTATTTGTGAAAAAATATATTTATTTCACTAAAACAAATCAGTTTTTAAATACGGTAGAATAAAATATTCTCGATATTATTCCTAGCAAATAAGCTCCCCCACACACATCTATATTAATTTTTTACAATTAATGAAATATATTTTACAGAAATGTATATACTTTATCAAATTTTTTCATAACCAATATCGAAGAAAACGTCGTAAGTATAATTAACATTTGCATTTGCTTCGCAATACTTCGTCATTTTTCTGTCGGCGTGAGATTCCACTGGCAAAGAATGTAGAGAGTATGTGTGTGTGTTTATATATAAGATTCAGTAAATATTTACCTACAACTATTATCCGAATAAATATTTATTAGAATTTAATATATTTTTTCAGTGTACAGAGCATGGAGAGTCGATCGGCCGATCAACTAGCCAGTCGACTGGCTTCGTCGGCCCCGGCACTGACCTTGGACGTGCGAGTCTTCGAAGCTTGCCGAGCGCGCCATAGACGCGAGCTGCTTTAAAAGCAGCACGCCTCATTCCTTTCGTCGTCAACGGGCGGTGGAGGAGCGCAGGGGTGTACTCCCGAAAAAGCTACCACCAGGTTGCTATTGTTGCAGCTGCATTCGCGATGACGCGACACTGGGCTCACTCTTCGCCGCATGCACCATATCTCTGTCCGTTTCATGGCGACCGATATTTTCATTCCGAAAGTAGAAAGGATAAGAAAAATTATTTGTAGGAGCGAGATTTCTCTTGTGTGTGTGTGTGTGTGTGTGTGTGCTAGCCTAAAATTACTTATATATATACATATATATACCATATATGTATAAGTAATTATATATTGTATATATGCCAATGTCGATTAAGAATTTATAGATTATGTGATTTCTGCAGTCTAGTTATTTTTTTTTATTTAGAATTTTTCATGAGATTTTGCCTTGTTAAAGATACGTAGAATTATTGTTTAAACAGTAAGAAAACGAAAATTGATTCTCACAAAATAGACATAGGATAATAATTGATTATATTATATCTATTATGTTTAAAGATGGTAACTTATTTCAAGACCACTTTAAACGCGTGTGCAATTTGTGTCAAATTGTAATAAAGTTCTTGTAATTTTATGAGTCATGTATTTTGATATATGATATTCAGTGTATTCTGAGTCTTTGAACTTTTTAGTATTACGATACATACTTAAAATTATAAATAAAATACTATTTTAAATTTTTGTTGAAGTTAGACAAATCGTCTAAAGTGTTGGCTCTATACAACGATCGCTGAATATACTTAAAAAATAAAGCGTATGTTTTCCAAAATTTTACTAATCATTCTATGAACTAACATAATTGATAATTAAACATCACTAATGTTATGAATATCATTACTAAAAATCTCGGATACACACAGAGTTAATTATTTTATCAATTACGGTTTTCTTTTTTTGAGGCATTGTGTTTTTATTGCGAGTATATAAAGAGTCATAAGGCTTATAAAAATGCAGCAATATTAAGAATATGAGCTCGAAAAAATGTGCAATTGAAAGAAATACAAGATACACCCCAAACGTGAGAATATAATGCCGATTTGGTACCAGGTGCATCCTGATCCGACTACACTCCTGCGAAAGAGAGTGCAGGACGAGTTTCTAGCAACTTCCACTGAAGAATACAAAGTCACAAAAAGTTCTAGTCATGCTCTCATCCGCCGTCTGCCTGCCGGTAACGATAAATTCTGCCAAAAAATTATTTGGAACATATTCATTCGGAATAGTCTACATAGAAAATACGATTTTATTAAAATATTTAAAATTTAGCTAGATACAGGTCTGAAAATAATTTTATTGGATTATCAAAGTAATTATATAGGATTCAAGCTAGTCAATAGAATATCAAATTTTAATGACTCGAATTTTTTGCAACAATGTTTATCAAGCTTGAGTCTTATATAATTATTTATAATACAAGTTATTTTCAAATTTGTATAACTAAATGTTTTAATTTTTATAGTTTAGTAAAACCGTTTTTCCGTGTATAAATATAAAATTATAGTATAAATAATTGATATTAATTATTTATAGAGTGAACTCCTGTATGACAAACTCTCGATTTCATGACTTTGGAATTTTTAGTTACACTTCCTCTTTTTCATTATTTTTATAGTCATGTACTTATCGTTTATGCTAATATTCAATCATTTTATTTTCCGATTATCTCTCGATATCGTTCTTTCCTAATGAATCCTGATAAATCATACAAATAAGAAAGAAACATAAAAATATCTCTTAGACCTTACTTATATAAATGAGATAGAAGTACCATCGTGAATTATTTTTCATTTTTTATAATTACGATAAATGCTCATAAATGTTGTAAACAAAAATGGATTCTCTTTATTGTAAAACATCGATTTATAACATTAATTCTCAGCGTTCTTTATATCGATTAATTATCAACAAACCTAATCGTAAAGAGGATAGGAATATGAAGTGTTACGATCTTTTTTAGATATACGTAAATGAGAATAATGTTGATTATTGTCTAATTTTCGATTTTTATAGCTGCCGTAAACTTGTAAATAGAAATCAGTTTCGTTCATTAGAAAGAACGAGACTGGAACAGCACTTTCGCGCGAAGCATAAAGTTGACAGTTATATATTGTGTAATCATTATCTTCCTCACATTTATATGAGATTTATGTTGTTGACTATTTTAACGTGTGCTATTATGACAAATTATTCTGCTCGTGCTATGACACTTTATTAAATCGTTATATCCGCGATGACAAGAACTCAATCCAAAATAATATCGTGCTCATTCTTATTATAACATCCTCGCACTCGAACAAAAAGACATATAGTATATATAATAGTAGAAATGTCAAGTTTGATAGTTGAATACGTTATTTTAGAGCTGAATTATATAAAACAGTTTATTCAACTATGTGCATGAATTCTATTACATATAAAACCTATATAATTATTATTTTTATAATTGTTATTACTATATTTTTCTTTCTCTCTCTAATAAGGGAACACTTTCAAGTATGAATCTTCCAACTATAAACTTTGGTCACTATTATCAGTATAATTTGTAAATGTCGAAATGTTAGTATTATCTGAAAAATTACATTTTGCTGAAAAGCAACAATTGACGAAATAACATTTCCAATAATATACATATTTACGTAGAAGTTTAGATACGCTTAATATATATATATTTTTTTTTTTGCTTATATTATAGTTAGGGATTATAAATTGTAAATTTCACTTATTAGTTACCTAAATAACTCAAATAGTAATTAAAAATAAAAAATCTATGTATTTGCCGTTATTCTGAGATTTACACTTATGAGTGAGGAATAAATATTAATAAAAATGTGTTAATAAAAATAATTAATAAAATAATTAATAAAAAAAATAAAATAGATGACATCACAACGAAATTAATAAAATTGAGATTTCCATAACAATGGATTTTTTTCCGGAATTAGGTTGTTAGCCTAATGTCTAATCCTCAGACTGAAGCATTCATCGATATATCCAGCATGCACTGATATATAGGATCTACAGTTTAACGCCAAATACAAACGGCACTGGTGATCATAAATCTCTTAATCACTAGATGAAACCATTTTCGGCTGGTTAAATGCGAAAATTCGCGTATATAGGCGCAAGTGAGATTAAACCTGGATCTAGAGATCGCAAGTCAATCGTACCGAGCGGCAAGCCACTCACCTCATAGATGTCGTCATATCTCATTAATCTCTGCCATAGCTTCTGGTGACAGAGAAAATTTACTAACTGAGACGCATCTGTGTAAAATACACAGTAATAAGCGGCGATTTGCGGCAAGATTGATGATGTTGCGCGTGCTAGTCATCTTGGGATTTTAGTGGTCATTATGGATCCTCTCATTTATTTGTGTAATTCTCTTGTCACTCATTGTTAGAAACAGTTAAAATCTATTAGACAGGTGTTACTATCGGTAATCCTTCAATTATTCAGAAATTTTATAAGATATACCTTCTAATCTATTTATCAATTATTCACATATTTTATATATATCTCTTCTAATTTATTTATGGTTGTCAAGAAAGGAAAGTACAAGTGTCATCGTAAACTATAAATAATGAGTAATGACCAACAATCCAGTCGCGATACGCGAGTAACTCGAGAGATTTTCCATTAATCCTTGCATTTTTCTCGAAGAATACAAGATTGGAGAATACAAGATGGAAGAATACAAGATTGATACCAGAAGTACCAACATTTCTTATTAACTAAAAGGATCAAGTGAACTACTGTAAAAATAAAAAAAAGTGATTATTATTAAAAAATTATTTCATCATATAGTATAAGAAACATAATTATTGAAAAGTTAAAAAAATTTTAGAATCCTATATCTTTTAGAGAAAGATAGAAATGTAATATTAATCTAACAAATAGAAACGCTCGCGCGGTCAATAATGGCATTCGGCACTTGTAGTATTATAAGCGGAGGGGACAACGAAAGGAGATGTAGAATTTAAAGCGAATTCATCAAGTTCGCGAACGGCAGTATGTTCATGTTGAATTAGACTATGTTTGCTTTGGGCTCTCACGCGTTGTAAAGCCAGAAACGCATAGAAAAACGTAAGGCAGTAAGCTGTAAGTGAATTGAGGCCAATCACGATAGAGAATGTAAGGCAATGATGGTACGTTCTCTAATCCTTTGATCGAATCGCTTACTGCTCTCGTTTTCTATGTGTTTCTGATTTAAGCTTTCCACAGCACAGCTTATTCCAGCAGTTGCAACGTTTCAGTAATATTGCAGTAACATTATGTAGTAATAAAACAACTGAAACATTCCCGTGGATGCGCAGTAGAAAAATGAATTTGAACCCAAATTTGATTGATTGTTCCAGTGTGTTACAGCTATTACACGCAATGCTTCACCTGTCTTATTACACCATAAGTAAAAGATTGTGATTATTATAGCAATGTTGCTGCAAGTTTCTGTGCTATATAGGTTCATTCTACCTAATCTTCCTTCCCCCTATAATGAGCGATCAAGATAGAAATAAGCTTACGGCGTCCAGGGAAAACGCAGCCTTAACTCACGCTGAAATCTGCCATCTGCGCGGCATCGATCTCGCGCAGATCGGCGATCCTCGCGGGCAAGACGAGCGTCCTCTTTGCGAGCTGAGAAGACGGCGCGACGGTGGATCGTTTCGCGCCCGCTCGCGGGCGCGAGCGTAGAACACAATTCCTGGACGGCTGGATGGAAAGTTGGTCTGCGCGCTGCCCGCTGGCCATGCCATAGGAATTTAAACGGGGATATAAGTATAAGAACGCGGAGACGGGGAGTCGTTCGCGGTAGTGTGAAGCACAAACGCGCCACAGCACCACACCCAGTGTGCCCACCGTTGCGACAACGAGGGACAACAACAGGATCCCGACCATGCGTGTCGCGGTGATCGTGAGTACCCAGCGAGGCGTCAAAGTGTTCTCCAACCGCGCGCATCCCTTGTCCCGGTCGCCGTTACACCCCCGTGAAAATAATTCAAATAATGTCTATTTTTACATAGATTAACTTTAATTTAATTTGCTCTTTATCCTATTCTAATTTTTAGAACTGGGAAAAGATGAAGAACAAATCAAACTCAGATTGGATTATATATAATTGGTTCCACAATTTTTTCATCGGTATAATTTACAAATTTTAAAACGTTCATGCAATAAAGAAAACTACATTTTGTTAAAAGCAAGAATTGATAAAATAACGTGGCCAATAATAAATAAAAATTCGGATACACATTTTTTTACAAAAATGAAGTTAATCTACGTTGACAGAAATGGATATAAGTGAAAAAGGGTTAAATACAGTGGAAGTTATAGATCTTGGTGTCTACTAATATTTACATGTAAATTGAAATACATCTTCCAGTTGTATAAACTGCGTGTCAATTACTATCATTACTGTAATTACATTGGATTCGAAATACAACCATAAACTGAAGTTAAAATAATAATGTCATCAATTAAATTAGTTGCCATTTATTTATAATACAATGAGCTTCTTAAAACGCTATAAAAAAACCTATTGCGAAAAATATCCGTAAAAATAACTTGTGAGTTAGGTGTAAGAATCTGTAATCTTTCACGAGTTCGAATTTCTGATCTTCAAATCAAAATAAGTTTTGCAAATGTTTAAATGTCCCTCAGCTTCTCGGTCCTTCTGTTTGATTATTTTTAACGTATTTTTTATCTCTTTTAAACACCATTTTATATTTTTCACATGAGATCATGTTTTTAAAATACCTTTCCCTAGAATACAATGTGGAGATAAAATCAAGTGAGAAAAGTTTTATTATGTAATGTTTTTAATTTTATACAAGAATTTTAAGAATTCAATTATTTAATAATATTAGTGTGGATTACAAGTAAATTAAAAAATTTCTTTTAATATAGAACAGTTTAACTGCAAAAAATTTTTATCAATTAATTTTTATCCGCCATAATTCATTTTTTATATCATTTACAAACTGCTTTAATTATTTCTTATATTTTTTAAAGATTATTTTTTATAATTTTTAATATAATAAATTATTATGTCTCTACAGTGACATCTTTAAAATTATTTTGTCAATTTTACGCCTCTAAAAATATATCT
The DNA here is from genome assembly GCF_001594065.2 of Cyphomyrmex costatus. NCBI lineage: Eukaryota > Metazoa > Arthropoda > Insecta > Hymenoptera > Formicidae > Cyphomyrmex > Cyphomyrmex costatus. Next base: position 36,515 of record NW_017279311.1, on the reverse strand, counting down.
ATTTATGTATTTATATTACCAAGCGATATTACATTACTACACGCAATCAAATCTTACATAATACATCTATTGAATATTTTTAGTTATGTAATATGATATTTTATTACAAACGTATCATAATTAATATCTGTTGGCTCTCCTTTTCGAACCACGACATGAAATAAATTATATAACGATCGACAGTAATTTTTTTTTTTGATGTAGTATCATAAATAATAATTAAAAATAACATGTTGTTCACCTTTAAAAAGAACATACCCGCTGCGGTCTTTTTCTTATGTTTATTTTTTTTTTCGCGCATATCTTCGCATCCCGAATTATGTCCGCTTTCTTTTTCGTGCGACCCCACCTGTTCCAAAATCACTTTCATCTTTTAACCCTCAAGTGGCACAGCAAGATTTCAGCAATGTGAATGTACCAGGCTGTGCGACGGATATTTAAATACTGGCACCACGAGTCTGTCAAGCACGCAGAACTTAGATAATTCTCGTGCGCTTTTTAAGCAAAATAATTCAGTTGATGGAAAAGAGAGAGGACTGTTTCAATTCAATTTACCCAGAGAATGCAAATATATACAATACATCGCGAATACTAATTTGCCGTTACAAACAAGTTCTACTTATGATTTTTTTAATACTTAAGGGAGAAATAGATATAGCATTTATTGAGTTATTTCCTCAAGCACTAATACACAATATATTATAATTGTAATTCAAAAATAAAGATATTAAAAAGAGTTTTATGAAAAAGAACTAATTTGTTAATGATAAATTAACTTTAACTTTTTTTAATGGACTGAAAAAAACTACTAAATTTCAATATATATATATATA
>NW_017279311.1:26062-35454 GCF_001594065.2 Cyphomyrmex costatus | reverse complement strand
TATTTACTTTAAATAAATATATATATATATATGTTATTTAATAATATTTTCAAAGAAATAATGTAATAAGATTTGGTAATTTTTTTCAGTGTATCTGAGAAGTAACTTTTATGTAAATCGACTTTTTTGTTTATTGATTATTAAACATTTTATTATATAAGATCGATATGTAAACGAAAGGAGTTGATCGCGTAGGACAAGAGGTACTTTGGTGTTCTTCTCGATTTCATCTGACGAAAAATGGATCAAGACGGGAGTTTGCGCGCCTTGATCAACATTGCAAAGACCGAAAATTAACAAGTCCGGCGAGCGCAAGTGAAAGCGCCCGGCAGGAAAGTCGCGGACAGATTATTTCGCCGTATTCCGCGTAAACGAGTTGGTATGTGCGTGCTTCGACTCGGAACTAGCAAGTTAAGAAACGAATTCGCCGACTCAGCTCAGCTTGTCCACCTTTTTCGTCTCACCGTCCGTGCATTTCAACGTGGTTGCACCATATGTGTTAAAAATCTGCTTAATGCACTTTCTGATCGATATGGCTCGGTCATGAACCCGGTTCTATAGATATCAGTTAGATAAAACTAACGATAATTTAAGCTCGCTTTATGTAGACGTAATTCGTGATAAAATTCTGTTTCCAATTTTATGTGCTCCATAAAACTAACTTTATTACTTAAACGATCCACAATTCGTATTAGAATGCTGAATAGAATTTTATTTACCGTATAAGCTTTCGTGTAATGGAAATTTGAATAATTAAAATACGGAATAATTTTACTAAAGTATCTAAAAATTTAATTAGATACAGATCTGAAAATAATTTAGTTGAACTAAAAATAATGATACTGGATATTCATACTTTATTAGAATATCAAACTTTATGCAGCATTACTCATCATGCTTGAGTTTTATATACAATTATTTTGAAGGTCTGATAAAATGTTTTTCAGATCTCTGTATCTATCTAAATTTTTAGATACTTGAGTGAAATATATACATATATCAAAATATATTTAATCTATAAATAATAAAATTATGTCTTGAAACTTTCTCGAATTTTCAATCGTTCACATTCCAAGTTTAATGCTTTTAAAGAATTGGAATACATGTCGTGATGTGTATTTTAATATGTACATACTCTCTAAAACTTTTAGAATGAAAATCTCATTCTGTGTGAAGAGTGAAATCTCAGTCTTACAGATCGAAAATTGAACTAATCTTTTTTTTAAATTGGACCAATTTTCACTCTTTGAAGTGAGATTTCACTCCAAACAATTTAGAGAGTATGTGTAGTATATATATATATAAAATTATAGAATCATATCTTGATTTCTTGAATACGAATTATAAATTATTTAAAATTAAATGCTTTAACAAATTTACTTCAATTAATATGATAAAATAAAATTAGATTTGAGTATATCATAAATAAACCTAAAAAAATTTAAGCAAGAAGTTTCTAGACAAAAAATATTAAGCAATAAGCAATGTTTCTGTCGTCTCGTTATATCATATTACGACAAGACAAATAAAAATTATTACAAAACCAAATATAAAAATTATTAATGATCTTTCCTTCGTGCCACGCGACAAATGGCAAATGGCATTAATTCGATTTTGCAATGAGAATAACGATGAATGTAAAACAGTCGGATAGACAGTTACTTTAATTTCCAATGCGGTTTCTACTTTTCAACGCAACGCGCGTAACGTCCATCTACTTTTCGCACTTCCCGTCCTCAGCGAGCCGGTTGACGCGAACGTCGTTTAAATGTCATGCCGATTAAACAGTTACGCGCGTTACTTGTGCGAGATGCCTGCATGCGCACCGCAACTTAAGGCCGAATCGAATCACTTTCTCTTTTCTCTCGAACGCAAGACGCAGCCGATTTTTGCGTACACACAGGCAGCCGGTGCTCGTAATGCGGAGTGCAAACCGGAATAATACCGCGCGAACGTGTTTCGCGTAACGCGTTACACGCTCATGGCGTTGCCGTTCATTGATTCCAGTATCTCGATATCATGCATAATCTTTATTTTTATTTCACTAACGGTTGCTATTATTAGTGTTGTACATACTTAGCGTGCACAGTTGCACAAAAACGCTCGTGATGGTTAATAAATCTCCAACGGAATTATCGGTGAAAACTCGGAAAATATGAGAATTTAATGATCAACATTGATATCCGGTGTGTATTTCGTTATTTTTGTTTGGAGAAATCACGAGACACGAATTGCGGATGATTAGAGCTATTTCAAGAGCGTGACAGGTAATATAGTTCATTATCGCTTTTTCTCTAAGAAACTTACGTCGAAAACCTCGATGTGAGAGTACAAAACGGTAACATGCGATGTAGCAATCATCGTAGTTAAATATTTCTTTTTTCACGAGTATTATGATCGTGATTCTCGTAACAGCGGTATGTCTTTAATTAAATCGGGAATTGCTAAAATTCTTCTATAAAAATAGCGTCAAATATTTAATTAAACGTTTTTATATATTTAATTAAATTTTTTCTTAAATATTTAATTAAAATAAAGAGATAAGGGCAATGAGCCAATAATTTCGTTAAAATCTTTTTAAAATTAATCTAATATATATTGCGAAGAATATTATAATACAATTTGTGATATTCTTTGCAATATATTAGATTAATTTTAAAAAGATTTTAAAATAATTGCCCTTATCTCTTTATATTAGTTGTTAAATACATATTGAGCCTTATCACAAACATTTTATTTAATTAAATATTTTAGGCTTCACACACGAAGAGACAAAATCAGTGATATTATGTATAGATATATAATACATAATATAACGAGAGAGAACAAATTTTCACAAATTTTTATTGACAAAATTTATAATATAATAATAATTATTATGCAAACCGTGCAGAAATAAATAATAGACTCGCTGCATAGTTTGATTTAAACCACAAAGTCTTAAACGATAGAAATGTGTGCCAACATCTGTCCTTAATTATCCTTTACTCCACAATAATTCCAGAAGATCGCAATCGAGGAATAAAATAATACATAATTATACAATTAAAGTATAAGAATAATGTATAAATGTATAATTTACGAAATTCTCCTTTTAAGTTCTTGGCGTGCGTCGCCGCGCTCTGCACAGCACAGGCACAGGATGGACCAAAGGGGGCACCGATCCCGGTACGATCGACTCGTTATCAGAGATTACCTCGACCGGGCGCTACTGGACCAGCGTTTCCTAACCAACGATTTCGTCGACCGATCTCCTTCAAGTAATACCTCGATCATTAATAATATACTTAGAGACATATAACTTAGGAAATAATATACTTAGAGATATATATACTTATAGATAATATTATAATCGTGTAACATTCGGGAAAGTTAAATGGAGCAGACTTCCAGATCTGCTTTAATAAATTAATTTTGACAAAATTCTTTTCTTATAATTATCTGTTCTTAAATAACACGTCAAAATTCATGACATATGAGTCGACCGATCTTCCTTTCAAATAATATCTTGATCATTAATCATACAACATACTTGGTCATCCAAATGTGGGATGATTAATTGTGTAGAGATCGGGAGAATTTAATGAATAAGATTTTCAAGTATGCTTTAATAAATTAATTTTGACAACGTTTCTTCTTAAATTCAATAAATATATTTTTTGTAAATATGGTTATCTGTGACATGGTCCGTGAAATCTCCGAAGATTTTTTTTACTACAATATATCTATTAGAATATGACCTTGTTGGAAAAATTAGTTGCAATGAATATAAATAAATCGCGTACTAAAAGTAATAATATCCGTATAATAAATAATCTGACTGTGCGAGTGAACTATTCGAGCTATTGGAAAGGCAGGAAAACCAGTTTGGGCGACGCGCATATCTGTTCGAAAGATGCAGAATATATAGGCCTACATGTACTGTTGTTAATTAGTCTAACGGGTCCAAGTTTCGTTGCAACCTCCTCAAACATTACCACCAAGTAGGAAGCGCGAAATTATCGACGTTTCTTTAAGAATAGCCATGGAATTACGCAATCTTAACATATGATTCTATCGTTTCTTTACTACATCAGGCATGCAAATTGAACAAGAAAGTCCGAATACCGTTCCACGTGAGCGGCTCTGTAAGTATGTAAATACATGTCTAACGTTGTAAATGGTAAAGAGTAAAATATAGTCTTGGCATTTTCACATATTCCACTTTTTTGCATTTTCTAAAAAGTAAACTGTTACATCTCATTAAGTGCGATCGATACAGATCGATATAATCTAATAGCGACATGAAAATGATGGAAGTATCTCCAAGAATTACACATAATTTCTCTGTAACGCGTAAGCACATGTAATCGCTCTAATTGAAGAAACCCTTAAAATTGTAGACCCCGGGGAGGTCCTGGAGACGACGCGCCAGGTGCATTCCGTCCTCTCCGGCCGGTAGCCACGCCTTCGTTCGCCGCGCCACATGTGAAACCAGTGAACGAGGAACCGGAGGAAGAGGAGAACCTGTCGCGCGATTCTACCCGCGAGGATGAAGACTTGCCCGATCGGAGCCAGGAAATCAGGAGCCAGGATAGCGAGGAGGATTTAAGCGAGGAGATACCGCGAACGGTGCCGAATCCACGGGCACCTCCCGCGGCCTCAGGACAGCTGGCGTATCGTCCACCCCAAGTGACGCCAACGAGCGTCAGGGTGAGTCCCACAGCACCCCCGCCGCCGCCGCCCATTCAATTCCGTCCGACACCTCCGCCACCGCCACCAATCCAATATCGTCCGACGCAAAAGCCCACGAAGGCCCCGAGGAAACAAATCATCGACGACATCACGTTCCAGCAACCGATCAAGCCGCCGCCCAAGCCAGTAAAACCGTCTCAGGCTTACGAAATCCGCGGCAAGAAGCCAGTAGCTCAGGTAGGCCCGCTACCGAACATCTCCGAGACCGCAAATAAATTCTTATGGATTTTCCATAATAAGCCATTACCTCCTAAGCTTTAAGTCTTAAGAAATTGACCATAGTCAATTTTTCTCGACATGTTTCAATAAGAGACGACGGACCGGAAAAAAGAACATCACTTTAACTTAATTAAGTTGTTATCTCATAATTAAATAATTTTAACAGTAATGCACGAAAAAGACCATTTTCAGCAAAAGTTGATCTTAAGTATCTAATAATATGGATAAGACCAGTCTTAATCAAATACGACGTTCTTCATGTATCTGTGTTTGAACACTTTTCGGTCCATTTCCACTTAATATTGTAAAAAAAAAAAGAGAATAAAATATGAATCACGCGATCGAGATCAGTATAATCAAAGAGTATGAAAAATTGATAGTCTTAAAATTGAAAGGTGAAAGCGGAATCATCTGACCATCGTGCTCTTTTTTTGTTTTGAGATAACGTCGCATAACTCATAAATGCGATCAGACAAAACCTGTTTGTGCCCTGTTACGCAACATCTCCAGTCGAATTTGTTAAAAATGACATGACCAGTGTTTTTTATGTGCTTATTATAAATGAGTCTTAAAATCACTTCGAACAATCAGAATTCCGAATAAAATTCTATTTTATACACTGTATACCAAAATATAAAGAATCAGTATAATCAGGAATATTTGTAAATAATAAAATATATGTTAAAATATACACATTAAAATATTGAAATTATAAATAAGATTGTATTTTGAAATGCAAGGACTGTAGATCTTCTAAAATAGGTTTTAATATTTCGTAATTCGCCATATATATATATATGTACACATAGACATATTCCTCAGTAAAGAAGAATCTATAAACAGAATCTTTCTTTGAAAAGATTTTCCAATTCCTGACATAACGAATAATATTTTGTAGATTATCAGGCGATACCGACACGACAACGCAGACGGTTCCATCACGTGGGGCTTCGAAAACGATGACGGATCATACAAGGAGGAAACGATTGGCGTAGATTGCATAACAAGCGGTAAGTACGGATACATCGACCCGGACGGTATCCGACGCGAATACACGTACGAGATGGGAATTAAGTGTGATGAACAAGACCGAGAAGAGGAGGAAGATGGCTTCGTGGATTATCAAGAAAACAAGCTGGTACTCCCGGACGGAAAGACCATCGATCTTTCGTCGATGGGTAAGAAGCAGGCACGCCGGCCTCAATTCCAATACAGAAATTAAGGGAGTCGAGACTCGCATTTCGCATATTCGCCATCACCCTTGTCGCACTTAACACGTAATTGTAATTCATAACGTTAAAAAATCATGCGTTTCTTAGGATAAAAAATTAGAATTAAATAAGTTAAGATATCGAGATATTAGCGATACAAATAACGTGTAATTCCATAGATTTAGTAAGATTATTTAGTGTAAATTAAACTTGATAAATAAATTGAGATATTATAATAACTGATCTTATCTCCAGAAGTACATTGAACTTGAGATAATTCTCTATAATATAGCTTGTTAAACGATAAGAAAGTCATTTAATCTAAATCAATATTGATTGTCAATATTGATCATACAATATTCGTTACGATGCGATGGTAGAAATACATAAGTGACAGAATTATATAAGTGATACAACTCAAAATCGTGAGAGGTAACCTTATACTTAACAGAAATAAAAAATTCATTCACAAATATTTAATTCGTGATCTTATTCGTTTATGTTCATAAAATATTAACTTAGTAAAATTTATCTATCCTACATTGATTGAAAAAGGATCGAGAACGAATCGAATTTCACGTCCAGGAAACAACAATCAATGTTTTATTTCGTTGAATACATTTTTCGACGTTGAAACTTTATTTCGTCGATTATTATTATATATAATAATATCCACGTCAAATTTTTAACTAGACATTGATATAAGTGTATACCGTATTGTGTATATATCGATGTTGTACTTGTATAGGTTCGAACTTGCATAAAGGTAACAAAAAATTAATAAATATATACGGTTTGCACGAGTTGCAACAAAGAGTGAGTATACTACTCTTCGATATATTATAACAAATTATTTGTAATACAGAGAAAATCTCGTGAGCGTCAGAATCTGCAAGATTATGCGTACTGAGTAACGCGATATGATGATTCGATATGGTGACGAATGCGACAAATATGTCGTCGCGAGCCAAGTAACGTATTATTTGTGTGTGTACATGTGATCACGCTACATTATTTTCTTGCGTACCCCTGTACAATTTGCGCAGTTATAGCTGCACTCTTGATCCCTTCATGTGATAGGGGCTTGCAAAGTAAAATTATCGAACAATCTAAAATTATCGAAGAAATTTAAATGACAGTCTACGAAGACTACATACAATGATTAAAGGGAAAAACTCTCAGCATCTTAATTTTTTGAATGTCCTGTCCTTGCCAGCAAACGACCGAAAATATTCTTGGATTATCAATTTACACAGAAATCACACTCTCCATTAAAAGTTCATTCACTTGGAATATTCAATCATTTCTCTCGAATTTAAATTCTTTAGATAGAGAATTTTTTTATATATAAAATACTTATTGGATATAGAAATCTACGAAAATTCGAAATATCTCGTTATCAAAAAAAGAAAAACATAGAAAACAATCATTGAAAGATAAAATTGGTCCAATTGCGAATAAGAATCCAGAGGATTAAAATAGATGTAGCACTCGCAATGGCATACGATATCGTGCTAAAATGCGCCTGAGCATCGTCGTTTACCACCACTACGATGCTTAAGCGTTCGCCTTAGTTCCAACAATAATTTAAGATACCGATTGAACAACGTTTACAGACTTTGTGTTATGCGTATATAGATACATATATGTACACATACATCATCGCATTTATAACAGTCGATCGAAAGCAAAGACACGGCGAACATTATTACAAAGTATTGGCAATCGTTGTTCGGATAACGCGTGCACGCAGTCGCGTCGCTCTCTTCTTCTTATTAGAATATAAGTTAATACTACGGCGTAGTGTAGATTATTGCCTTGTTACAGAATACAAAAAAAAAAAAAAGACGAAAGAAAAGTCGAATACATGTGCGCGGGCGTGGACAAACGGGCGTACATACGCACAAGCACGCGCTATGCACGCGCATTGTGCGTGCCATTGACGTTCCGCGTGAGAGGAACGCGCCGGAATTACAAAAAGGACTGGCCCCGCACGAAGGTAACGATATGTGTTGATCGATCGATCGTTCCAGTCGATCAACCGATGTGGTCCATCCTACCGTGGGCCCTTTTCTCTCCTGAGTATCTAATACGCTGGACTGGTAACGCCAGACAATTGTTTCGGTATGCTCTGGCCCTGCGCCAAACCCCCGCTCATTACCGCCTTAAACTTCAGCCAAGCGTCGTAGCCGTACACGAACATTGCGCAATATCCGAAGAACTGCACATAAATTTTAATATTAAGAAGAGTGTATTCGTTTGCTATTTTGAGAATGATAAAAAAAAGCAAAAACATTAAACATCAAAAAATATTTTAAACAATAAACGTTTGTATTTTTTAAAATTGGTTATTTTACGATCATTTGTGTTTTTCTCTTCTATGAGAGAATTAGAATGTTGTCGACGTTTATTTGACACTTGCATTGACCGCAAGGTATACTAATGCGATTTAAAAGATGTACAAAAGAATTCTTACCGCAGCAGTAACAAAAGCTTCCGAGTAAGGTGTGAAAGAAACTACTAGGGAAGCGGCCAGCAAATAGAACAAGGTCCATACCGTGCAGTATATAAATTCCTGAAATTACATGCATCAAGTTGTAGCATACAGATGAATAACATTTTCAATCGATGGTGATAAAAACTAGGGATACATCGAATCGTAAAATTATTTATCGGATAACCGAAAAGAATGTAACATTAGATATTCGATATTTTCCGGATATTCAGTCGGGTTCCAGAACAAGTTCAGCTGAAAAGAATAGTCTGTATCAATAACGCAAACTTTCAATATATAATTTCAATCGGATATTGCCGAATATTAATGATATCTGACTATCCAACTGGATAGCAAAAAAGTAGCAGATAATATCGGATAACGAATATTTCCCGGATATCCGGTGCATCCCTAATAAAAACTGAATTCGTATGCGATCGAGTTCGTAAAACGTGTAATCTTTCAATCGAGATGTTTACACAACATTACGACGCCTGTGTAATACTATGTAATACCCGGCATTCTTAAAAGGTCAACCTGATTATGAATGATCTTTTGACCCAGTATCGACAACGACCGCTCTCGTTATGTTACTCGATCAACACTCCCTGCTCTTATTACACACGTATATCCGCGTTATACCTGTATTATCGAATGCGACCTGTTCTCTATACTCCCTCCCTCCCTCCCTTCCCCCCATCTCTCTCTCTCTCTCATTCGCGTTTATTTATGTA
>NW_017279311.1:18154-25820 GCF_001594065.2 Cyphomyrmex costatus | reverse complement strand
TATATATATATATATATACACACACAAACAAAATAAAAGATCTTACAGCCAAAAAGCAGTCAATTAGCAGGACGATATACGAAGAACAACCAGTGACTTACAAGTTTAAGCCAAGGGATCCTGGCGAATTTCTCCACAATGTGGAACAGGTAGAGAATGAGAAGAATGCCTGTCAACCAGAAGCCACTCATAGCCACGGTATTGAACCATGCTCCCCGGCTGTGGCTGCTGTATACCGACATCGTTATGGATATAAATCCTAAGAGATTTAGTCCCTGAAAGAAGACCCCAGCGTGATTATCATTCTTGAAAATTCTTCATTGCGCAGTTGAGCAAGCACGCATCGTGCACAAATACAAAGCATTTCACGAGGCTCTTATAACCGTCGTCGTGTGTAAGAAATTCAAGAATCCATTATAACCCGTGACGCAATTGGCCTTATACCAGCCGTTGTAATTCACGATAGACGTGCATTTTGTACACAATGTTCACGCCGTACAATTAACGAGCCGAGCGTGTTCTCCTTTAATTTTCTAGTTCTTGATAATTTTTCGACTAATTAATATTTTTACCTGCAAGCATTTTTCTATATTCAACAGACCTTTAAAGTAAGAAGTTTATATCGCGCAATTTAAGATCTTTCATGTTAAACATTAATCAACTTATGATTCAAAATTTCTTATTAACGAGGCTGAGACTTGTCGAGTAATTCACTTACAAAGCGACTATTAAATACGGAAAGCACTTCTCGTGAATCGCTCGATAAAATTATTGTAAAATTTTACAAGTAAAGAATGAATGTGTGTCGCACTCACCACTTCTGCCAATTTTAACATGCCAGACCATGTTCTAATATACGACTTATCGAACCGTATAGTGGGTTCAGTCGTCATGGTGGTACTCGTCACCGTGGTGGTGGTGGTGTGCTGCCCCGGGAATCCTTGATCCATCCGATTGCTTTAATACTGTAACGTAACAAAAACGACACGTAGTTAGCAATGGATATCTCCACCTGCTTCGCGAGTCGCCGTCATCTGATCTGATACGCATCAGTACGACAATGATACTTTGTAAGGGCGCGTCTCAGGTGGAATAAATGAACAACCGAGCATCGACCGAGTCGCGCGAAGCCAGGGATGAGAAAAGATGGATCTTAAAATAAAGATCCGATGGTATTTGTCAAATACGAAGTGTGTTGAAGTAAATTTGCGATCATCGAGCGAATGCTTGAAAAGTGCTCTTCTCGAACTTTTTGCTATCCAAAGATTTCATCTTGAGAATTATTGTAGATAAATCTAATATAAATAAAAACGTATCAATCTTTAATTTACAATATTTGATATCGGGAAAAGAAAAGATTGAGTGACTGGTATACAATTTATTTCTCTATCAACATGATTTTAATTTGTGATTTAACTTACACTTCATCTTTTCCTATAATTCTAAAAATTAAAAAAAACCAGTCGAAGTTTTTTTTATTGTTCTAGACTTTTAAAAAATGTAAAAAATTCAGGTTTACTTTTTAACATCTCTATTACATTATCAAGTAGTTTCCTTGATTATTTTAGGGAGGAAAACTGAATTCTGCCCTTCTTTATTTCGGAGAAATTTGGAAGTAAAATTTCTTTTATGCCAAAAAAAGACCAAATTATATACAGAGGATTAATCTGTAACATTAGAGGAAACGGGCATTAGACTGACCACTTGAGATGCAAAACTATTTCAGTAGAAAAAAACGTTAAAAAAATGTGCTTATGTAACTTCTGCACTGGAGATGCTCTCGCGCGAACGTCGAAGAAAATAGCATACGCTCTGATATTGACTATCCAGGCTATCGATTATGCCCAAACAGCTTGCTGTCTGTTTATAATTAAACGCATGAGCTGCAGTACAACGCCGTGTTGCACGAATTTGCGTGCCTTAGTATATTTACATCTAGTCGATTGATGACTTCCTTTGCAGGGAACTATTACTCGTCTACTCCTGACAATGACAAACCGATACAGTCAGCTCTATTTCACCGTAAACATTCTTTACATTAACTATACATGCCGTCAAATATTAAATTCTTGTAAATAATTATATTTGTATCTTGTAAATAATAATGTATTGTACTGTAGATAAAAATCTCTGACTGTTTTAATAAGAAAACACAGACATTTCAGGTAATAGAATTTTATATTTTATCTTTTAAAGACTCTCTGTAACACCGATACACTTCATACATCTTACATACAACTTCAAAATATTTTTTAAAGTCCGCAGTTAAAATGCTATTTATAGCAGTTGTTATGTTCTTCTAATGATCTTCGACATCTAATGCTTATTTTTCATGATATTTTTAAATTTTAAAAACAATATGTTAAAAACAACAATTCTTTTGTACAAACCTGTAATCTATAATTAATTAGTCAAAAAAGCTTACTAAGATTAGCCACTCACTTTGTTCGCCGGTTCTTTTCGGTTTTCATGTTGTTCCCGAAGCTCAAAAACATGAAAGATGAACACTTTCGAGATATCAAGAATATTCAGAGGAATGTGATGAGTGTTCTAAATAGCATCTAAAACTATGGATTTTAAAAAGTATTTTGAAGCTTTGTAGAAAGAAAGAAAATGTGTGAAGTATAATGGGGTCTCTAAAAGATATATAACTATTTATTATCTGAGATGTTTGTGTTTTTTTCATTGTTGTAATCCGGAAATTTTATTGTCAGATCATGTATACTGTCTTATACTCTACTAATGATATTATTTTACTAACATTTTTGTAAATTTCTCAATTTTATTTATGGAATTTCGAACTTTTTTTCTTTTATTTTCTTTATATATTTCTATAATTATAAAATAATTTTTTAAATCAAATTTTTATATATTAATTTTTTAACAATATATCAGAGAACATTTATTCTATATCTTTAATCTTTATATTTTCATCAATTTTTACTACACCTTATTTTACTGATCTGTTTACCTTTCGAAATGCTCGTATTATAAATAATGCTATTATAATAAATAAGACATGATTCACAGACATCTGAAAGCTGCAGTAACATAATACGTCAAGCATCAATCAACTCGATACACGAAGGACACACGCATATTCCACCTGAACACGTGATTCTTCCTCACTTCCCGCACTTAACGCTCAATTAATGTCCTCCGTGAGATTACCCGCGGGAAAGAGACAAGGGGGACGCTAGTCGCCGGAGACATGCACCGCAATCAATGTCGAGAGATGGGGAAAATGAAAACGCCATCGCGGATCGATTACGAGAGCTATCATGCAGGCGTAAAAGGCGTAAACTCGTTTACGTCGCCGATAACGATGCAAGTGATCGACGCGTCTGGTCCCGCAGCCCCATCACGACATACGTCGCGTTGCCGAAATTATTTTCCGAAAATCGTTTAACGGATGTCCCAGATCATTGATATCACTGTCTTTATTATTCTATAAATCTGTTTTCTGTGGCTGGTGTATATACTTCAGGGGAACTTAAGTGAGATAAGTGTACACTGCTCAATTCATAATTTTCTCTCCAATTTTTGAGTTATTTTTAATCATTTCTGTAAGTCACCACTATTTTAATATTATTATAATTAAAATAATTTAAATCAAGAAAATATATTAAATTTTACTCAAATTTAGTTTATTATTTACTAGGTGCATACGTTAATATGAATGTGTTTACTTTGGCACTAATTATAAAAATAGATTAATTTAGGTTTTGAAACATTTGAAAGTAATATATCGAGTTTCTTTGATATCTAACATGTGTACCTATATTCGATATTTAACAAAAGCGAGAAAAAGAGTTCTCAAGTAGTCTAGAGCAGGAATAAAACAGACCTTTTGGGGTAAAGAAACAGACTGTTTCTTAAACGGAAAGGAACGTTCGTGAGCGAACTGTGAAAACGGTGCTGTCCGTCCGAGAGATCACAAGCCTCTCGAAGATGCTCTCGGGATTCGGGTTACAGACCGCGGCGTCCCGTTTATTATGTCACTCGAGACGCGTGCCGCGGGAATTACTTAATCTCTCAGCGTGAGGTCATTCCGCCTGGAAATAGACGGTGACAGTTCGCGGCGAAAGACAGCGTGAGGTGCAGTCGTGCACGTGGTCGTCAAGTCCTCCCACGAAGCGAATGGGGGAAAAGATGGGACGAAAACGCTTATAAATTCATGCAACGCGGCAAGCATCGCATGCTTTTATCGAGCATGCAATGCTAATCCCTAAAATCACCGCAACATACTGTGTTAATATAATATATAATTAGAACATAAAAAATATATATATTAAAGCATCATTAATGTCTTATATTGTTACATCATTACGATAAAAAAATGATTATTTGATAGCAGCGTTTTTTCAGAAAAAAGAATTTAATTATAATAATTTATATAGTTAATAGAATATTAACACATTATTATTTTATAATATATCATTATAATAAAAAAATGATTTTCTAATAATTTGACATTAATATAGAATTATATATATATATATATATAAATTATATAAATATAACTTAACTATTATTGAGAGATTTAATATCATATTATCAGAAAAATTATGTTATCACATAAACTTTAAAAAGTTAAATTTACTCCAAATATCGTCGTTCCTTAACATAAAATGCAATTAATTATCATTAAAAATTTTTCGCTTCTGAAGAAAAAAATTCGTTTCTAGTCTGGAATTGCATTATTAATGATCCATAATCCATTTAAGAATTTCATATTTCATACTTCATGAAGGACTTATTGACAATTAACTTAAGAGGGAGTTAGTTAAGTTTGATCGAAGGTATCCTAGATGAGAAAATCGAGGATCTTATAAGCCCGGTCACCACGTCGTGTTTCGTGGCGGTAAAGAGATAGTGGTGGGCATCGTAGAGATGGAATGCATGTGCAAACACGTATGGGGTGAAGGACTAATATTGTTGTCGCAAGAAGATACGGAGTACGAATTTAACGACCTCACTCCGACGGAGATGTCAAAGTTCAATGAACGCGACGCCATATTAGACGCCTCATCCTAAAAATCGATCGATTCCCAAAAATTTATTCTCTCTCGTTTCATAAAACTCGACACATATCAAAAATCAAACGATCAGAACTTTTCCGGAATGATTTAGGCAATTTAGTTCATCGGAATGACGCTTCTTACGATTTCAAAAGTGGAGCATTCATAATTCAATTTTACATTTAAATATCAACAATTTGGAGTTAGTAATGTCGTTAATTGGATGAAATTTCTCTTAAAAATCGAGACTTAAAGTAACTGTAAATTTGATAAAATATTAATTTTATTATTTTAATAATTTAATAGTAAAACTTAATAAAATAATTATTATTATTTTTAATTATATCTATGAGTCTCTCGTCACTGCCTCTATTTAATATTTTATACTTAATTTGACTAAAATAAAGGAGTTAAATAATTTAAGAAAAAAATATATTAACTTTCAGCATATAATTTATCGACCGATAATTTACGATAATTCACGATAATTTACTACACGCAATGGGTTATCGTGTCCTAAGCTAATTTTCATCATCTTCATAAAATACAGTGTTCCTTTATTAAGGAAAGTACTTCATGAAGTAAGTTCTTCAATGTACAAAAATTGTTAAACAATTCTTACACTATCTTTATGAAGTTTGTGTTTAATTTAAAACAATTACGTATAAATGTCACAATAATTATTATAATACTCCTAGTTTTACGAAGAAAAAAATGTGCAGGACAAATGACCTAATCGTGCGTATCATACGACTAAATTTGACTCATATAAATTTATTATTTACTTGTAAATGCATACGTTAATAAGGACGATGTTTACTTTGAGACTAACCACAAAAATGGATTAATTTACATTTTTACTCAGACGGAAGTTAAAAATAACACAATGTTTAATGCCCAATTTCTCCAACTCTAGAACAACTTTATTCAGGAGGTATCTCCCAGAATACGATGGAGATATCTTCTGAAAAAAGTTATCCGCAATTTAACCGAAAGTGAAGAAATTGGCAGGCATATAGCTCGAAGAACTGGATTGTCACGTCCCATTAATATTTAGTGAAAAATATTTCGCATTAATCATGGAACGTAGGCTAGACACGTCACACGTGCACGAACGCGTAACGTAAAGCTGCGATCACACTAACAATTGCGCGATTGTGACTGACGACTGAGGGATTACTTTTCAACCAATTAGAGCAAAACAGTCACCAATTGCTTTGCTCTAACTGGTTGAAAATCCTCAATCGTCGATTCCCTGATTGCGATCAAACGGCAAATTGTAACGTAAACAAATGCGAAATGTCACAAGTGAATTCTCCACAGTATGTGCAACAGACTTAACTCGCGAGGCAACGAGACTCACATAGGAGGGAAAGAAATTTCCGTCGACAGTTCTCGATTTCGTCGATCCTCTTCGTCATCCAAGTCGGTTGTTAAAAATAGTCAAAGCGGTATCTCATTCATTCATTATAAACGTTCTCTCGCGCTCGAGCGAGATGAAAACGTAACGAAGACCCGACTGTCTACGCGCTAAATTAGCGTGGATATCGATTAGTTGTGCGTTGCGTCGCCGTCCACGTCGCCTCGCGCCAGCTCGCGTCGATCCGCGGAGAAACGTCGATTCCATGCTACGATCGTTCGAAGAGCCGAGAAACGAGAACGGCGCGATTCGGGCGAAAAAGAAAAAGAGATTCCATCATTCCACGCACGCGAGCGAACGTTCCCTCGAGCGGTGCGAAGGCGGTCGCGAAACGAGCGTCGCAGATTTCTCGAGCAACGAACTTTTTTGTTGTTACCTGTCCCACCTGTTACTGGCTCCTCTTCGACTCTTCTGCCGCTTCCTTCCCTTCGCTTGTCGTTTAATCCCTTTCGCGTATTGTCACTACGCTTCCGTTTTCTTTCTCCTCTTTCAGAGAGATACACGGAGATACTTTCCAACGGAGAGCCGCAAACAACTCAGAACTGATCTATAACCGTTCTCGACTCGACATTCACTCGAATCTCTGGCATTCTCTGCTCCGCGTCCCGGCGTGAGTTACGGCGTTCACCCCCCCTCTCTCTCTCTCTCTCTCTTCGTTTCTGTCAATGGGCGTGTTCAGATTCTCATTCGAGTGCTCCCCGGCTGTCATGTCATCCTTGTTTAACATTCGGTATACAATAAGGATAGAAGCAGAGAGAACTAGAGAAGCCAGAGAGCTGCCATGCCCGAGAAACCGGAATTTAGCTGTTACTTTATTTTGAAGCGCCTTTATGTACACGAAATGTGAACATTGAACTATGTAGCTAATGTCCACAATTCCGTTGGTAATGTCCACGAATTTTTTTGGTTCTAATCTTTCTTGGTCCACGATGGTCGCGTTCAGCAGATTCAACCGTTGCGGAGCAAATCCGTGAGCGGTTGCTGCTATTGGATGATCTAAAAGAATACACCAATAACAATGGTCGCGTTCAGCAGATTCAACTATTGCGGAGCAAATCCGTGAACGGTTGCTGCTAGAGACCTAGAAAACAGAGATGCTTTATTGAAGGGTATGGCTTGATTGGCTGTCTAAATCACGTGATCAAAGAACCATTTTAATTCACTATTGCATCTAGATATAGTTTTATAACGTATGTACATATATATATATATATATATATATATA